>NW_027315957.1:186031-261031 GCF_026437365.1 Eucyclogobius newberryi
TCTTCTCTCCTCCCTCACTTCTCTCTCCTCCCTCACTCTTCTCTCCTCCCTCACTTCTTCTCTCCTCCTCACCTCTTCTCTCCTCCCTCACTCTTCTCTCTCCTCCCTCACCTCTTCTCTCCTCCCTCACTCTTCTCTCCTCCCTCACCTCTTCTCTCCTCCCTCACTTCTTCTCTCCTCGCTCACTTCTTCTCTCCTCCCTCACTTCTTCTCTCTCCCTCACCTCTTCTCTCCTCCCTCACTTCTTCTCTCCTCCTCACTTCTTCTCTCCTCCCTCACCTCTTCTCTCTCCCTCACTCTTCTCTCCTCCTCACTTCTTCTCTCCTCCCTCACTTCTTCTCTCCTCCCTCACTTCTTCTCTCCTCCCTCACTTCTTCTCCTCCCTCACTTCTTCTCTCCTCCCTCACTTCTTCTCTCCTCCCTCACTTCTTCTCTCCTCCCTCACTTCTTCTCTCCTCCCTCACTTCTTCTCTCCTCCCTCACCTCTTCTCTCCTCCCTCACTTCTTTTCTCCTCCCTCACTTCTTCTCTCCTCCCTCACCTCTTCTCTCCTCCCTCACCTCTTCTCTCCTCCCTCACTTCTTCTCTCCTCCCTCACTTCTTCTCTCCTCCCTCACTTCTCTCCTCCCTCACTTCTTCTCTCCTCCCTCACTTCTTCTCTCCTCCCTCACTTCTTCTCTCCTCCCTCACTTCTTCTCTCCTCCCTCACTTCTTCTCTCCTCCCTCACTTCTTCTCTCCTCGCTCACTTCTTCTCTCCTCCCTCACTTCTTCTCTCCTCCCTCACTTCTTCTCTCCTCCCTCACTTCTTCTCTCCTCCCTCACCTCTTCTCTCCTCCCTCACTTCTTCTCTCCTCCCTCACTTCTTCTCTCCTCCCTCACCTCTTCTCTCCTCCCTCACTTTTCTCCTCCCTCACTTCTTCTCTTCTCCCTCACTTCTTCTCTCCTCCCTCACTTCTTCTCTCCTCCCTCACTTCTTTTCTCCTCCCTCACTTCTTTTCTCCTCCCTCACTTCTTCTCTCTCCCTCACTTCTTCTCTCCTCCCTCACTTCTTCTCTCCTCCCTCACTTCTTCTCTCCTCCCTCACCTCTTCTCTCCTCCCTCACTTCTTTTCTCCTCCCTCACTTCTTCTCTCCTCCCTCACCTCTTCTCTCCTCCCTCACCTCTTCTCTCCTCCCTCACTTCTTCTCTCCTCCCTCACTTCTTCTCTCCTCCCTCACTTTTCTCCTCCCTCACTTCTTCTCTTCTCCCTCACTTCTTCTCTCCTCCCTCACTTCTTCTCTCCTCCCTCACTTCTTCTCTCCTCCCTCACTTCTTCTCTCCTCGCTCACTTCTTCTCTCCTCGCTCACTTCTTCTCTCCTCGCTCACTTCTTCTCTCCTCCCTCACTTCTTCTCTCCTCCCTCACTTCTTCTCTCCTCCCTCACCTCTTCTCTCCTCCCTCACTTCTTCTCTCCTCGCTCACTTCTTCTCTCCTCCCTCACTTCTTCTCTCCTCCCTCACTTCTTCTCTCCTCCCTCACCTCTTCTCTCCTCCCTCAGTTCTTCGTGCTGTGTCACAGTGCTCTGACGCTCTCTCAGCTGCTGGTCTCTGGATACATGAAGAGTTCCATCTCCACCATCGAGAGACGCTATGGCCTGTCCAGCCAACGAGCCGGTCTGCTGGCCGCCTTCAACGAGGTCAGACTGGACTGGAACTGACCCTCTCTGACCCTCTGATCCTCTCTGTCCCTCGTCTGGCCCTCTCTGACCCTCTCTGACCCTCTCTGACCCTCCTCTGACCCTCCTCTGACCCTCTCTGACCCTCTGATCCTCTCTGTCCCTCGTCTGGCCCTCTCTGACCCTCTCTGACCCTCTGACCATCTCTGTCCCTCTTTGTCCCTTCTCTGACCCTCTTTGACCCTCTCTGACCCTCTCTGTCCCCCCTCTGACCTCTCTGACCCTCTCTGTCCCCTCTCTGACCTTCTCTGTCCCTCCTCTGACCCTCCTCTGACCCTCTCTGACTCTCCCTGACCCCCTTATGACCCTCTCTGACCCTCTGTCCCCTCTCTGACCCTCTCTGACCCTCTATGGCCCTCTTCTGACCCTCTCTGACATCCTCTGACCCTCCTCTGGCCCTCAATGTCCCCCCTCTGACCCTCTCTGACCCCTCTCTGAACCTCTCTGCCCCCTCTCTGTCCCTTCTCTGATTTCTGTCCCTCCCTGACCATTTTCTGACCCTCCTTTGACCCTCTCTGACCTCTCTGACCCTCTCTGTCCCCTCTTCCGACCTCTCTGACCCTCTCTGACCCTCTATGGCCCTCTTCTGACCCTCTCTGACATCCTCTGACCCTCCTCTGACCCTCTTCTGACCCTCCTCTGACCCTCTGACCCTCCCCTGTCCCTCTCTGTCCCCTCTCTGACCTCTCTGACCCTCCTCTGACCTCAATGTCCCCTCTCTGACCTCTGACCCCTCTCTGACCCTCTCTGAACCTCTCTGTCCCCTCTTTGACCTCTGTCCCTCCCTGACCCTTCTCTGACCCTCCTTTGACCCTCTCTGACCCTCCTCTGACCCTCTCTGACCCTTTTTGTCCCCTCTCTGACCTCTCTGACCCTCTCTGTCCCCTCTCTGACCCTCTCTGACCCTATCTGAACCTCTGTCCCCTCTCTGACCTTCTCTGTCCCTCCTCTGACCCTCTCTGACTCTCCCTGACCCCCATATGACCCTCTCTGTCCCCTCTCTGACCCTCTCTGACCCTCTATGTCCCTGTATGGCCCTCTTCTGACCCTCTCAGACATCCTCTGACCCTCCTCTGACCCTCCCCTGTCCCTCTCTGTCCCCTCTCTGACCTCTCTGACCCCCTCTGACCCTCCTCTGACCTTCAATTTCCCCTCTCTGACCTCCCTGACCCTTCTCTGACCCTCCTTCGACCTCCTCTGACCCTCCTCTGACCCTCTTCTGTCCCCTCTCTGACCTCTCTGACCCTCCTCTGACCCTCCTCTGTCCCCTCTATGACCCTCCTCTGTCCCTCCTTTGACCGTCTTTTGACCCTCCTCTGACACCTCCTCTGACCCTCTGACCTTCTCTGACCTCTCTGACCCTCCTCTGACCCTCTGACCCTCTCTGTCCCCTCTCTGACCCTCTCTGACCTCTCTTACCCTCTCTGACCTCTCTTACCCTCTCTGACCCTCTATGGCCCTCTTCTGACCCTCTCAGACATCCTCTGACCCTCTTCTGACCCTCCTCTGACCCTCCCCTGTCCCTCTCTGTCCCCTCTCTGACCTCTCTGACCCCCTCTGACCCTCCTCTGACCCTCAATGTCCCCTCTCTGACCTCTCTGACCATCTCTGACCCTTCTCCGACCCTCCTTTGACCCTCTCTGACCCTCCTCTGACCCTCTTTTGACCCTCTCTGAGCCTCCTCTGACCCTCCTCTGACCCTCTCTGACCCTCTTTCTCTCCTCTGTTCCTCCTTTGACCCTCCTTTGATCCTCCTCTGACCCTCCTCTGTCCCCTCTCTGACCCTCTCTGACCCTCTATGGCCCTCTATGGCCCTCTTCTGACCCTCCTTTGACCCTCTCTGACCCTCCTCTGACCCTCCTCTGTCCCTCCTCTGACCCTCCTTTGACCCTCTTCTGACCGTCCTTTGACCCTATCTGATCCTCCTCTGTCCCTCCTCTGACCCTCCTCTGACCCTCCTCTGACCCTCCCCTGTCCCTCTCTGTCCCTTCTCTGACCTCTCTGACCCTCCTCTGACCCTCCTCTGACCCTCCTTTGACCCTCTCTGACCCTCCTCTGTCCCCTCTCTGACCCTCCTCTGACCCTCCTCTGTCCCTCCTTTGACCCTCCTATGTCCCCTCTCTGACCCTCCTTTGACCCTCTCTGACCCTCCTCTGTCCCTCCTCTGACCCTCCTTTGACCCTCCTCTGACCCTCCTTTGACCCTCCTATGTCCCTCCTCTGACCCTCCTTTGATCCTCTCTGACCCTCCTCTGTCCCTCCTTTGACCCTCCTCTGACCCTCTCTGTCCCCTCTCTGACCCTCTCTGACCTCTCTGACCCTCCTTTGACCCTCCTCTGACCCTCCTTTGACCCTCTCTGACCCTCCTTTGACCCTCCTCTGACCCTCCTTTGACCCTCCTATGTCCCCTCTCTGACCCTCCTTTGACCCTCTCTGACCCTCCTCTGACCCTCCTGTGACCCTCTCTGACCCTCCTTTGACCCTCCTCTGACCCTCCTATGTCCCCTCTCTGACCCTCCTTTGACCCTCCTATGTCCCCTCTCTGACCCTCCTTTGACCCTCTCTGACCCTCCTCTGTCCCACCTCTGACCCTCCTTTGACCCTCTTTGACCCTCTCTGACCCTCCTCTGTCCCTCCTTTGACCCTCCTCTGACCCTCTCTGACCCTCTATGGCCCTCTTCTGACCCTCTCAGACATCCTCTGACCCTCCTCTGACCCTCCTCTGACCCTCTCTGTCCCCTCTCTGACCTCTCTGACCCCCTCTGACCCTCCTCTGACCTTCAATGTCCCCTCTCTGACCTCCCTGACCCTTCTCTGACCCTCCTTTGACCTCGTCTGACCCTCCTCTGTCCCCTCTTTGACCCTCCTCTGACCCTCCTCTGTCCCTCTCTGTCCCCTCTCTGACCTCTCTGACCTCCTCTGACCCTCCTCTGACCCTCTTCTGACCCTCCTTTGACCCTCTCTGACCCTCCTCTGTCCCTCCTTTGACCCTCCTATGTCCCCTCTCTGACCCTCATTTGACCCTCTCTGAACCTCCTCTGTCCCTCCTCTGACCCTCCTTTGACCCTCTCTGACCCTCCTCTGTCCCTCCTTTGACCCTCCTCTGACCCTCTGACCCTCTCTGACCCTCTCTGACCTCTCTGACCCTCTATGGTCCTCTTCTGACCCTCTCAGACATCCTCTGACCCTCCTCTGACCCTCCTCTGACCCTCCCCTGTCCCTCTCTGTCCCCTCTGACCTCTCTGACCCCCTCTGACCCTCCTCTGACCTTCAATTTCCCCTCTCTGACCTCCCTGACCCTCTCTGACCCTCTCTGACCTCTCTGACCCTCTATGGTGCTCTTCTGACCCTCTCAGACATCCTCTGACCCTCTCTGACCTCTCTGACCCTCTATGGTACTCTTCTGACCCTCTCAGACATCCTCTGACCCTCCTCTGACCCTCCCCTGTCCCTCCTCTGTCCCCTCTCTGACCCTCTCTGACCCTCTATGGCCCTCTATGGCCCTCTTCTGACCCTCCTTTGACCCTCTCTGACCCTCCTCTGACCCTCCTCTGTCCCTCCTCTGACCCTCCTTTGACCCTCTTCTGACCCTCCTTTGACCCTATCTGATCCTCCTCTGTCCCTCCTCTGACCCTCCTCTGACCCTCCTCTGACCCTCCCCTGTCCCTCTCTGTCCCTTCTCTGACCTCTCTGACCCTCCTCTGACCCTCCTCTGACCCTCCTTTGACCCTCTCTGACCCTCCTCTGTCCCCTCTCTGACCCTCCTCTGACCCTCCTCTGTCCCTCCTTTGACCCTCCTATGTCCCCTCTCTGACCCTCCTTTGACCCTCTCTGACCCTCCTCTGTCCCTCCTCTGACCCTCCTTTGACCCTCCTCTGACCCTCCTTTGACCCTCCTATGTCCCTCCTCTGACCCTCCTTTGATCCTCTCTGACCCTCCTCTGTCCCTCCTTTGACCCTCCTCTGACCCTCTCTGTCCCCTCTCTGACCCTCTCTGACCTCTCTGACCCTCCTTTGACCCTCCTCTGACCCTCCTTTGACCCTCTCTGACCCTCCTTTGACCCTCCTATGTCCCCTCTCTGACCCTCCTTTGACCCTCTCTGACCCTCCTCTGACCCTCCTCTGACCCTCCTCTGTCCCCTCTCTGTCCCTCCTCTGTCCCTCCTCTGACCCTCCTCTGACCCTCCTCTGTCCCTCTCTGTCCCCTCTCTGACCTCTCTGACCCTCCTCTGACCCTCTTCTGACCCTCCTCTGACCCTCTCTGACCCTCCTCTGACCCTCTTCTGACCCTCCTCTGACCCTCTCTGACCCTCCTCTGACCCTCTGACCCTCTCTGACCCTCTCTGACCTCTCTGACCCTCTATAGTCCTCTTCTGACCCTCTCAGACATCCTCTGACCCTCCTCTGACCCTCCTCTGACCCTCCCTGTCCCTCTCTGTCCCCTCTCTGACCTCTCTGACCTCTCTGACCCTCCTCTGACCCTCCTCTGTCCCCTCTCTGACCCTCTCTGACCCTCTATGGCCCTCTATGACCCTCTTCTGACCCTCCTTTGACCCTCTCTGACCCTCCTCTGACCCTCTGACCCTCTCTGACCCTCCTCTGACCCTCCTTTGACCCTCCTATGTCCCCTCTCTGACCCTCCTTTGACCCTCTCTGACCCTCTTTCCCTCCTCTGACCCTCCTTTGACCCTCTTCTGACCCTCCTCTGACCCTCTCTGACCCTCCTCTGACCCTCTTCTGACCCTCCTCTGACCCTCTCTGACCCTCCTCTGACCCTCTGACCCTCTCTGACCCTCTCTGACCTCTCTGACCCTCTATGGTCCTCTTCTGACCCTCTCAGACATCCTCTGACCCTCCTCTGACCCTCCTCTGACCCTCCCTGTCCCTCTCTGTCCCCTCTCTGACCTCTCTGACCTCTCTGACCCTCCTCTGACCCTCCTCTGTCCCCTCTCTGACCCTCTCTGACCCTCTATGGCCCTCTATGACCCTCTTCTGACCCTCCTTTGACCCTCTCTGACCCTCCTCTGACCCTCTGACCCTCTCTGACCCTCCTCTGACCCTCCTTTGACCCTCCTATGTCCCCTCTCTGACCCTCCTTTGACCCTCTCTGACCCTCTTTCCCTCCTCTGACCCTCCTTTGACCCTCCTCTGACCCTCCTTTGACTCTCCTCTGACCCTCCTTTGACCCTCCTTTGTCCCCTCTCTGACCCTCCTTTGACCCTCTCTGACCCTCCTCTTTCCCTCCTCTGACCCTCCTTTGACCCTCTCTGACCCTCCTCTGTCCCTCCTTTGACCCTCCTCTGACCCTCTGACCCTCTCTGTCCCCTCTCTGACCCTCCTCTGACCCTCCTCTGACCCTCCCCTGTCCCTCTCTGTCCCCTCTCTGACCTCCTCTGACCCTCCTCTGACCCTCTTCTGACCCTCTTCTGACCCTCCTTTGACCCTCCTCTGTCCCTCCTTTGACCCTCCTTTGACCCTCCTTTGACCCTCCTATGTCCCCTCTCTGACCCTCCTTTTACCCTCTCTGACCCTCCTCTGTCCCTCCTTTGACCCTCCTCTGACCCTCTCTGTCCCCTCTCTGACCTCTCTGACCCTCCTCTCACCTTCAATGTCCCCTCTGTGACCTCCCTGACCCTTCTCTGACCCTCCTTTGACCTCCTCTGACCCTCCTCTGACCCTCCTCTGTCCCCTCTCTGTCCCTCCTCTGACCCTCCTCTGTCCCTCTCTGTCCCCTCTCTGACCTCTCTGACCTCCTCTGACCCTCCTCTGTCCCCTCTCTGACCCTCCTCTGACCCTCCTCTGTCCCTCTATGTCCCCTCTCTGACCCTCCTCTGTCCCTCCTCTGACCCTCCTCTGTCCCCTCCCTGACCCTCCTCTGACCCTCCTCTGTACCTCTCTGTCCCCTCTCTGACCCTCCTCTGACCCTCCTCTGTCCCTCTCTGTCCCCTCTCTGACCCCTCTCTGACCTCCTCTGACCCTCCTCTGACCCTCCTCTGTCCCTCTCTGTCCCCTCTCTGACCCTCCTCTGTCACTCTCTGTCCCCTCTCTGACCCTCCTCTGTCCCTCTCTGTCCCCTCTCTGACCTCTCTGACCTCCTCTGACCCTCCTCTGACCCTCCTCTGTCCCCTCTCTGACCCTCCTCTGACCCTCCTTTGTCCCTCTCTGTCCCCTCTCTGACCCTCCTCTGTCCCTCCTCTCTCCCCTCTCTGACCCTCCTCTGACCCTCCTCTGTCCCTCTCTGTCCCCTCTCTGACCCTCCTCTGACCCTCCTCTGTCCCCTCTCTGACCCTCCTCTGACCCTCTTTCTGACCCTCCTCTGACCCTCTCTGACCCTCTTCTGACCCTCCTCTGACCCTCTCTGACCCTCCTCTGACCCTCTTCTGACCCTCCTCTGTCCCTCTCTGTCCCCTCTCTGACCCTCCTCTGACCCTCCTCTGTCCCCTCTCTGACCCTCCTCTGACCCTCTCTGACCCTCCTCTGACCCTCTTCTGACCCTCCTTTGACCCTCTCTGACCCTCCTCTTTCCCTCCTCTGACCTCTCTGACCGCCTCTGACCCTCTCTGACCCTCTTCTGACCCTCCTTTGACCCTCTCTGACCCTCCTCTGACCCTCCTCTGTCCCTCCTTTGTCCCCTTCTGACCCTCTCAGACATCCTCTGACCCTCCTGACCCTCTGACCCTCCCCTGTCCCTCTCTGTCCCCTCTGACCTCTCTGACCCCCTCTGACCCTCCTCTGACCTCCCTGACCCTCTCTGACCCTCTCTGACCTCTTTGACCCTCTATGGTCCTCTTCTGACCCTCTCAGACATCCTCTGACCCTCCTCTGACCCTCCTCTGACCCTCCCTGTCCCTCTCTGTCCCCTCTCTGACCTCTCTGACCCTCCTCTGACCCTCCTCTGTCCCCTCTCTGACCCTCTCTGACCCTCTATGGCCCTCTATGACCCTCTTCTGACCCTCCTTTGACCCTCTCTGACCCTCCTCTGACCCTCCTCTGACCCTCTCTGACCCTCCTCTGACCCTCCTTTGACCCTCCTATGTCCCCTCTCTGACCCTCCTTTGACCCTCTCTGACCCTCTTTCCCTCCTCTGACCCTCCTTTGACCCTCCTCTGACCCTCCTTTGACTCTCCTCTGACCCTCCTTTGACCCTCCTATGTCCCCTCTCTGACCCTCCTTTGACCCTCTCTGACCCTCCTCTTTCCCTCCTCTGACCCTCCTTTGACCCTCTCTGACCCTCCTCTGTCCCTCCTTTGACCCTCCTCTGACCCTCTGACCCTCTCTATCCCCTCTCTGACCCTCCTCTGTCCCTCTCTGTCCCCTCTCTGACCCTCCTCTGTCCCTCTCTGTCCCCTCTCTGACCTCTCTGACCTCCTCTGACCCTCCTCTGACCCTCCTCTGTCCCCTCTCTGACCCTCCTCTGACCCTCCTCTGTCCCTCTCTGTCCCCTCTCTGACCCTCCTCTGTCCCTCCTCTCTCCCCTCTCTGACCCTCCTCTGACCCTCCTCTGTCCCTCTCTGTCCCCTCTCTGACCCTCCTCTGACCCTCTCTGACCCTCCTCTGACCCTCTTCTGACCCTCCTCTGTCCCTCTCTGTCCCCTCTCTGACCCTCCTCTGACCCTCCTCTGTCCCCTCTCTGACCCTCTCTGACCCTCCTTTGACCCTCTCTGACCCTCCTCTTTCCCTCCTCTGACCTCTCTGACCTCCTCTGACCCTCCTCTGACCCTCTCTGACCCTCTTCTGACCCTCCTTTGACCCTCTCTGACCCTCCTCTGTCCCTCCTGACCCTCCTTTGACCCTCTCTGACCCTCCTCTGTCCCTCCTTTGACCCTCCTCTGACCCTCTGACCCTCTCTGACCCTCTATGGTCCTCTTCTGACCCTCTCAGACATCCTCTGACCCTCCTCTGACCCTCCCCTGTCCCTCTCTGTCCCCTCTGACCTCTCTGACCCCCTCTGACCCTCCTCTGACCTTCAATATCGCCTCTCTGACCTCCCTGACCCTCTCTGACCCTCTCTGACCTCTCTGACCCTCTATGGTCCTCTTCTGACCCTCTCAGACATCCTCTGACCCTCCTCTGACCCTCCTCTGACCCTCCCTGTCCCTCTCTGTCCCCTCTCTGACCTCTCTGACCTCTCTGACCCTCCTCTGACCCTCCTCTGTCCCTCCTTTGACCCTCCTCTGACCCTCCTTTGACCCTCCTCTGACCCTCCTCTGTCCCTCCTTTGACCCTCCTCTGACCCTCTCTGTCCCCTCTCTGACCTCTCTGACCCTCCTCTGACCCTCCCCTGTCCCTCTCTGTCCCCTCTCTGACCTCTCTGACCCTCCTCTCACCTTCAATGTCCCCTCTGTGACCTCCCTGACCCTTCTCTGACCCCTCTCTGACCTCCTCTGACCCTCCTCTGACCCTCCTCTGTCCCTCTCTGTCCCCTCTCTGACCCTCCTCTGACCCTCCTCTGTCCCCTCTCTGACCCTCCTCTGTCCCTCTCTGTCCCCTCTCTGACCCTCCTCTGTCCCTCTCTGTCCCCTCTCTGACCTCTCTGACCTCCTCTGACCCTCCTCTGACCCTCCTCTGTCCCCTCTCTGACCCTCCTCTGACCCTCCTCTGTCCCTCTCTGTCCCCTCTCTGACCCTCCTCTGTCCCTCCTCTCTCCCCTCTCTGACCCTCCTCTGTCCCTCTCTGTCCCCTCTCTGACCCTCCTCTGACCCTCCTCTGTCCCCTCTCTGACCCTCCTCTGACCCTCTTCTGACCCTCCTCTGACCCTCTCTGACCCTCTTCTGACCCTCCTCTGACCCTCCTCTGACCCTCTTCTGACCCTCCTCTGTCCCTCTCTGTCCCCTCTCTGACCCTCCTCTGACCCTCCTCTGTCCCCTCTCTGACCCTCCTCTGACCCTCTCTGACCCTCTTCTGACCCTCCTTTGACCCTCTCTGACCCTCCTCTGACCCTCCTCTGTCCCTCCTTTGTCCCTCCTTTGACCCTCCTCTGACCCTCCTTTGACCCTCCTCTGACCCTCCTTTGACCCTCCTTTGACCCTCCTATGTCCTCTCTCTGACCCTCCTTTGACCCTCTCTGACCCTCCTCTGTCCCTCCTGACCCTCCTTTGACCCTCTCTGACCCTCCTCTGTCCCTCCTTTGACCCTCCTCTGACCCTCTGACCCTCTCTGACCCTCTATGGTCCTCTTCTGACCCTCTCAGACATCCTCTGACCCTCCTCTGACCCTCCCCTGTCCCTCTCTGTCCCCTCTGACCTCTCTGACCCCCTCTGACCCTCCTCTGACCTTCAATATCGCCTCTCTGACCTCCCTGACCCTCTCTGACCCTCTCTGACCTCTCTGACCCTCTATGGTCCTCTTCTGACCCTCTCAGACATCCTCTGACCCTCCTCTGACCCTCCTCTGACCCTCCCTGTCCCTCTCTGTCCCCTCTCTGACCTCTCTGACCTCTCTGACCCTCCTCTGACCCTCCTCTGTCCCTCCTTTGACCCTCCTCTGACCCTCCTTTGACCCTCCTCTGACCCTCCTTTGACCCTCCTCTGACCCTCCTCTGACCCTCCTTTGACCCTCCTATGTCCCCTCTCTGACCCTCCTTTGACCCTCTCTGACCCTCTTTCCCTCCTTTGACCCTCCTCTGACCCTCCTCTGACCCTCCTTTGACCCTCCTATGTCCCCTCTCTGACCCTCTTTCCCTCCTTTGACCCTCCTCTTTCCCTCCTCTGAACCTCCTTTGACCCTCTGACCCTCTCTGTCCCCTCTCTGACCCTCCTCTGACCCTCTATGGCCCTCTTCTGACCCTCTCAGACATCCTCTGACCCTCCTCTGACCCTCCTCTGACCCTCTCTGTCCCCTCTCTGACCCCCTCTGACCCTCCTCTGACCTTCAATGTCCCCTCTCTGACCTCCCTGACCCTTCTCTGACCCTCTTTTGACCTCCTCTGACCCTCCTCTGACACTCCTCTGTCCCTCTCTGTCCCCTCTCTGACCTCTCTGACCCTCCTCTGACCCTCTTCTGACCCTCCTCTGACCCTCCTTTGACCCTCCTATGTCCCCTCTCTGACCCTCCTCTGACCCTCTCTGTCCCCTCTCTGACCTCTCTGACCCTCCTCTGACCCTCCTCTGACCCTCCTCTCACCTTCAATGTCCCCTCTGTGACCTCCCTGACCCTTCTCTGACCCTCCTTTGACCTCCTCTGACCCTCCTCTGACCCTCCTCTGTCCCCTCTCTGACCCTCCTCTGTCCCTCTCTGTCCCCTCTCTGACCTCTCTGACCTCCTCTGACCCTCCTCTGTCCCTCTCTGTCCCCTCTCTGACCCTCCTCTGTCCCTCCTCTGACCCTCCTCTGTCCCCTCTCTGACCCTCCTCTGACCCTCCTCTGTACCTCTCTGTCCCCTCTCTGACCCTCCTCTGACCCTCCTCTGACCCTCCTCTGTCCCCTCTCTGACCCCTCTCTGACCCTCCTCTGACCCTCCTCTGACCCTCCTCTGTCCCCTCTCTGACCCTCCTCTGACCCTCCTCTGTCCCTCTCTGACCCTCCTCTGACCCTCCTCTTTCCCCTCTCTGACCCTCCTCTGTCCCTCTCTGTCCCCTCTCTGACCCTCCTCTGACCCTCCTCTGTCCCTCTCTGTCCCCTCTCTGACCCTCCTCTGTCCCCTCTCTGACCCTCCTCTGTCCCTCTCTGTCCCCTCTCTGACCCTCCTCTGTCCCTCTGTCCCCTCTCTGACCTCTCTGACCCTCCTCTGACCCTCCTCTGACCCTCTCTGACCCTCTCTGACCCTCCTCTGACCCTCTCTGACCCTCTCTGACCCTCCTCTGACCCTCTTCTGACCCTCCTTTGACCCTCTCTGACCTCCTCTGACCCTCCTCTGACCCTCTCTGACCCTCCTCTGACCCTCTTCTGACCCTCCTTTGACCCTCTCTGACCCTCCTCTGACCCTCCTTTGACCCTCCTCTGACCCTCCTTTGACCCTCCTTTGACCCTCCTATGTCCTCTCTCTGACCCTCCTTTGACCCTCTCTGACCCTCCTCTGTCCCTCCTCTGACCCTCCTTTGACCCTCTCTGACCCTCCTCTGTCCCTCCTTTGACCCTCCTCTGACCCTCTGACCCTCTCTGACCCTCTATGGTCCTCTTCTGACCCTCTCAGACATCCTCTGACCCTCCTCTGACCCTCCACTGACCCTCTCTGACCCTCTCTGACCTCTCTGACCCTCTATGGTCCTCTTCTGACCCTCTCAGACATCCTCTGACCCTCCCCTGTCCCTCTCTGTCCCCTCTCTGACCTCTCTGACCCTCCTCTGACCCTCCTCTGACCCTCTCTGACCCTCTTCTGACCCTCCTCTGACCCTCTCTGACCCTCCTCTGACCCTCTCTGACCCTCCTCTGACCCTCTTCTGACCCTCCTTTGACCCTCTCTGACCCTCCTCTTTCCCTCCTCTGACCTCTCTGACCTCCTCTGACCCTCCTCTGACCCTCCTCTGACCCTCTTCTGACCCTCCTCTGACCCTCCTCTGTCCCTCCTTTGACCCTCCTCTGACCCTCCTTTGACCCTCCTCTGACCCTCCTTTGACCCTCCTTTGACCCTCCTATGTCCTCTCTCTGACCCTCCTTTGACCCTCTCTGACCCTCCTCTGTCCCTCCTCTGACCCTCCTTTGACCCTCTCTGACCCTCCTCTGTCCCTCCTTTGACCCTCCTCTGACCCTCTGACCCTCTCTGACCCTCTATGGTCCTCTTCTGACCCTCTCAGACATCCTCTGACCCTCCTCTGACCCTCCCCTGACCCTCTCTGACCCTCTCTGACCTCTCTGACCCTCTATGGTCCTCTTCTGACCCTCTCAGACATCCTCTGACCCTCCTCTGACCCTCCCTGTCCCTCTCTGTCCCCTCTCTGACCTCTCTGACCCTCCTCTGACCCTCCTCTGTCCCTCCTTTGACCCTCCTCTGACCCTCCTTTGACCCTCCTCTGACCCTCCTTTGACCCTCCTCTGACCCTCCTTTGACCCTCCTCTGACCCTCTGACCCTCTCTGTCCCCTCTCTGATCCTCCTCTGACCCTCCTCTGACCCTCCTCTGACCCTCTATGGCCCTCTTCTGACCCTCTCAGACATCCTCTGACCCTCCTCTGACCCTCCTCTGACCCTCCTTTGACCCTCCTTTGACCCTCCTATGCCCTCTCTCTGACCCTCCTTTGACCCTCTCTGACCCTCCTCTGACCCTCCTCTGACCCTCCTCTGACCCTTTATGGCCCTCTTCTGACCCTCTCAGACATCCTCTGACCCTCCTCTGACCCTCCTCTGACCCTCCTCTGACCCTCCTCTGACCCTCTCTGTCCCCTCTCTGACCTCTCTGACCCCCTCTGACCCTCCTCTGACCTTCAATGTCCCCTCTCTGACCTCCCTGACCCTCTTTTGACCTCCTCTGACCCTCCTCTGACCCTCCTCTGTCCCTCTCTGTCCCCTCTCTGTCCCCTCTCTGACCCTCTCTGACCCTCCTCTGACCCTCCTCTGTCCCTCCTTTGACCCTCCTATGTCCCCTCTCTGACCCTCCTCTGACCCTCCTCTGACCCTCCTCTGACCCTTTATGGCTTTCTTCTGACCCTCTCAGACATCCTCTGACCCTCCTCTGACCCTCCTCTGACCCTCCTCTGACCCTCCTCTGACCCTCTCTGTCCCCTCTCTGACCCTCTTCTGACCCTCCTCTGACCCTCCTCTGTCCCTCCTTTGACCCTCCTCTGTCCCTCCTTTGACCCTCCTATGTCCCCTCTCTGACCCTCCTCTGACCCTCTTCTGACCCTCCTCTGTCCCTCCTCTGTCCCTCCTTTGACCCTCCTCTGACCCTCCTCTGACCCTCCTTTGACCCTCCTATGTCCCCTCTCTGACCCTCCTCTGACCCTCTTCTGACCCTCCTCTGTCCCTCCTTTGACCCTCCTCTGTCCCTCCTTTGACCCTCCTCTGACCCTCCTCTGACCCTCCTTTGACCCTCCTATGTCCCCTCTCTGACCCTCCTCTGACCCTCCTCTGACCCTCTCTGACCCTCCTCTGACCCTCTCTGACCCTCCTCTGACCCTCCTCTGTCCCTCCTTTGACCCTCCTCTGTCCCTCCTATGTCCCCTCTCTGACCCTCCTCTGACCCTCTTCTGACCCTCCTCTGTCCCTCCTTTGACCCTCCTCTGTCCCTCCTTTGACCCTCCTCTGACCCTCCTCTGACCCTCCTTTGACCCTCCTATGTCCCCTCTCTGACCCTCCTCTGACCCTCTTCTGACCCTCCTCTGTCCCTCCTTTGACCCTCCTCTGTCCCTCCTTTGACCCTCCTCTGACCCTCCTCTGACCCTCCTCTGACCCTCCTTTGACCCTCCTATGTCCCCTCTTTGACCCTCCTCTGACCCTCCTCTGACCCTCTTCTGACCCTCTCTGACCCTCTTCTGACCCTCCTCTGACCCTCTTCTGACCCTCTTCTGACCCTCCTCTGTCCCTCCTTTGACCCTCCTCTGTCCCTCCTTTGACCCTCTTCTGACCCTCTCTGACCCTCCTCTGACCCTCTCTGACCCTCCTCTGACCCTCTTCTGACCCTCCTCTGACCCTCTCTGACCCTCCTCTGACCCTCCTCTGTCCCTCCTTTGACCCTCCTCTGTCCCTCCTTTGACCCTCCTCTGACCCTCCTCTGACCCTCTTCTGACCCTCTCTGACCCTCCTCTGACCCTCTTCTGACCCTCTCTGACCATCCTCTGACCCTCTTCTGACCCTCCTCTGACCCTCTCTGACCCTCTCTGACCCTCTCTGACCCTCCTCTGACCCTCCTCTGTCCCTCCTTTGACCCTCCTTTGACCCTCCTCTGTCCCTCCTTTGACCCTCCTTTGACCCTCCTACGTCCCCTCTCTGACCCTCCTCTGACCCTCTTCTGACCCTCTCTGACCCTCTTCTGACCCTCCTCTGACCCTCTTCTGACCCTCCTCTGTCCCTCCTCTGACCCTCCTTTGACCCTCTCTGACCCTCCTCTGTCCCTCCTTTGACCCTCCTCTGACCCTCTCTGACCCTCTATGGTCCTCTTCTGACCCTCTCAGACATCCTCTGACCCTCATCTGACCCTCCCCTGACCCTCCTCTGACCCTCTCTGACCCTCCTCTGACCCTCTCTGACCCTCCTCTGACCCTCTTTGACCCTCCTCTGTCCCTCCTTTGACCCTCCTTTGACCCTCCTATGTCCCCTCTCTGACCCTCTTCTGACCCTCCTCTGTCCCTCCTTTGACCCTCTTCTGACCCTCTCTGACCCTCCTCTGACCCTCCTCTGACCCTCTTCTGACCCTCCTCTGTCCCTCCTTTGACCCTCCTCTGTCCCTCCTTTGACCCTCCTTTGACCCTCCTTTGACCCTCCTCTGACCCTCCTTTGACCCTCCTATGTCCCCTCTCTGACCCTCTTCTGACCCTCCTCTGTCCCTCCTTTGACCCTCTTCTGACCCTCTCTGACCCTCCTCTGACCCTCCTCTGACCCTCTCTGACCCTCCTCTGACCCTCTTCTGACCCTCCTCTGACCCTCTTCTGACCCTCTCTGACCCTCCTCTGACCCTCTTCTGACCCTCCTCTGTCCCTCCTTTGACCCTCCTCTGTCCCTCCTTTGACCCTCCTCTGACCCTCCTCTGACCCTCCTCTGACCCTCCTTTGACCCTCCTTTGACCCTCCTATGTCCTCTCTCTGACCCTCCTTTGACCCTCTCTGACCCTCCTCTGTCCCTCCTCTGACCCTCCTTTGACCCTCTCTGACCCTCCTCTGTCCCTCCTTTGACCCTCCTCTGACCCTCTCTGACCCTCTATGGTCCTCTTCTGACCCTCTCAGACATCCTCTGACCCTCATCTGACCCTCCCCTGACCCTCTCTGACCCTCTCTGACCTCTCTGACCCTCTATGGTCCTCTTCTGACCCTCTCAGACATCCTCTGACCCTCCTCTGACCCTCCTCTGACCCTCCTCTGACCCTCCTCTGACCCTCCCTGTCCCTCTCTGTCCCCTCTCTGACCTCTCTGACCCTCCTCTGACCCTCCTCTGACCCTCCTCTGACCCTCTTCTGACCCTCTCTGACCCTCCTCTGACCCTCTTCTGACCCTCCTCTGACCCTCCTCTGTCCCTCCTTTGACCCTCCTCTGTCCCTCCTTTGACCCTCTTCTGACCCTCTCTGACCCTCCTCTGACCCTCTTCTGACCCTCTCTGACCCTCCTCTGACCCTCTTCTGACCCTCCTCTGACCCTCTCTGACCCTCCTCTGACCCTCCTCTGTCCCTCCTTTGACCCCCCTCTGTCCCTCCTCTGACCCTCCTTTGACCCTCCTATGTCCCCTCTCTGACCCTCCTCTGACCCTCTTCTGACCCTCTCTGACCCTCCTCTGACCCTCTTCTGACCCTCCTCTGACCCTCTTCTGACCCTCTCTGACCCTCCTCTGACCCTCTTCTGACCCTCTCTGACCCTCCTCTGACCCTCTTCTGACCCTCTCTGACCCTCCTCTGACCCTCTTCTGACCCTCTCTGACCCTCCTCTGACCCTCTTCTGACCCTCCTCTGACCCTCTTCTGACCCTCTCTGACCCTCCTCTGACCCTCTTCTGACCCTCTCTGACCCTCCTCTGACCCTCTTCTGACCCTCTCTGACCCTCCTCTGACCCTCTTCTGACCCTCCTCTGTCCCTCCTTTGACCCTCTTCTGACCCTCTCTGACCCTCCTCTGACCCTCTTCTGACCCTCTCTGACCCTCCTCTGACCCTCTTCTGACCCTCCTCTGACCCTCTCTGACCCTCCTCTGACCCTCCTCTGTCCCTCCTTTGACCCTCCTCTGACCCTCCTCTGACCCTCCTCTGACCCTCCTCTGACCCTCCTCTGACCCTCCTTTGACCCTCCTATGTCCCCTCTCTGACCCTCCTCTGACCCTCTTCTGACCCTCCTCTGACCCTCTTCTGACCCTCCTCTGACCCTCTTCTGACCCTCTCTGACCCTCCTCTGACCCTCTTCTGACCCTCTCTGACCCTCTTCTGACCCTCTCTGACCCTCCTCTGACCCTCTTCTGACCCTCCTCTGACCCTCTTCTGACCCTCTCTGACCCTCCTCTGACCCTCTTCTGACCCTCCTCTGTCCCTCCTTTGACCCTCCTCTGTCCCTCCTTTGACCCTCCTCTGACCCTCTCTGACCCTCCTCTGACCCTCTTCTGACCCTCCTCTGACCCTCTTCTGACCCTCTCTGACCCTCCTCTGACCCTCTTCTGACCCTCCTCTGTCACCCTTTGACCCTCCTCTGTCCCTCCTTTGACCCTCTTCTGACCCTCTTCTGACCCTCCTCTGACCCTCTTCTGACCCTCTCTGACCCTCCTCTGACCCTCTTCTGACCCTCCTCTGACCCTCTTCTGACCCTCTCTGACCCTCCTCTGACCCTCTCTGACCCTCCTCTGACCCTCCTCTGACCCTCTTCTGACCCTCTCTGACCCTCCTCTGACCCTCCTCTGACCCTCTCTGACCCTCCTCTGACCCTCCTCTGTCCCTCCTTTGACCCTCCTCTGTCCCTCCTTTGACCCTCCTCTGTCCCTCCTTTGACCCTCCTCTGTCCCTCCTTTGACCCTCCTCTGACCCTCCTCTGACCCTCCTATGTCCCCTCTCTGACCCTCCTCTGACCCTCTTCTGACCCTCCTCTGTCCCTCCTTTGACCCTCCTCTGTCCCTCCTTTGACCCTCCTCTGACCCTCCTCTGACCCTCCTTTGACCCTCCTATGTCCCCTCTCTGACCCTCCTCTGACCCTCTTCTGACCCTCTCTGACCCTCCTCTGACCCTCTTCTGACCCTCCTCTGACCCTCTTCTGACCCTCTTCTGACCCTCCTCTGTCCCTCCTTTGACCCTCCTCTGTCCCTCCTTTGAGCCTCTTCTGACCCTCTCTGACCCTCCTCTGACCCTCTTCTGACCCTCTCTGACCCTCCTCTGACCCTCTTCTGACCCTCCTCTGACCCTCTCTGACCCTCCTCTGACCCTCCTCTGTCCCTCCTTTGACCCTCCTCTGACCCTCCTCTGACCCTCCTCTGACCCTCCTCTGACCCTCCTTTGACCCTCCTATGTCCCCTCTCTGACCCTCCTCTGACCCTCTTCTGACCCTCCTCTGACCCTCTTCTGACCCTCCTCTGACCCTCTTCTGACCCTCTCTGACCCTCCTCTGACCCTCTTCTGACCCTCTCTGACCCTCTTCTGACCCTCTTCTGACCCTCCTCTGACCCTCTTCTGACCCTCTCTGACCCTCCTCTGACCCTCTTCTGACCCTCCTCTGTCCCTCCTTTGACCCTCCTCTGTCCCTCCTTTGACCCTCCTTTGACCCTCCTCTGTCCCTCCTTTGACCCTCCTCTGACCCTCCTTTGACCCTCCTATGTCCCCTCTCTGACCCTCCTCTGACCCTCTTCTGACCCTCCTCTGTCCCTCCTTTGACCCTCCTCTGTCCCTCCTTTGACCCTCCTCTGACCCTCTCTGACCCTCCTCTGACCCTCTCTGACCCTCCTCTGACCCTCTTCTGACCCTCCTCTGACCCTCTTCTGACCCTCCTCTGTCACCCTTTGACCCTCCTCTGTCCCTCCTTTGACCCTCTTCTGACCCTCTTCTGACCCTCCTCTGACCCTCTTCTGACCCTCTCTGACCCTCCTCTGACCCTCTTCTGACCCTCCTCTGACCCTCTTCTGACCCTCTCTGACCCTCCTCTGACCCTCTCTGACCCTCCTCTGACCCTCCTCTGACCCTCTTCTGACCCTCTCTGACCCTCCTCTGACCCTCCTCTGACCCTCTCTGACCCTCCTCTGACCCTCCTCTGTCCCTCCTTTGACCCTCCTCTGTCCCTCCTTTGACCCTCCTCTGTCCCTCCTTTGACCCTCCTCTGTCCCTCCTTTGACCCTCCTCTGACCCTCCTCTGACCCTCCTATGTCCCCTCTCTGACCCTCCTCTGACCCTCTTCTGACCCTCCTCTGTCCCTCCTTTGACCCTCCTCTGTCCCTCCTTTGACCCTCCTCTGACCCTCCTCTGACCCTCCTTTGACCCTCCTATGTCCCCTCTCTGACCCTCCTCTGACCCTCTTCTGACCCTCTCTGACCCTCCTCTGACCCTCTTCTGACCCTCCTCTGACCCTCTTCTGACCCTCTTCTGACCCTCCTCTGTCCCTCCTTTGACCCTCCTCTGTCCCTCCTTTGAGCCTCTTCTGACCCTCTCTGACCCTCCTCTGACCCTCTTCTGACCCTCTCTGACCCTCCTCTGACCCTCTTCTGACCCTCCTCTGACCCTCTCTGACCCTCCTCTGACCCTCCTCTGTCCCTCCTTTGACCCTCCTCTGTCCCTCCTTTGACCCTCCTCTGACCCTCCTCTGACCCTCCTTTGACCCTCCTATGTCCCCTCTCTGACCCTCCTCTGACCCTCCTCTGACCCTCTTCTGACCCTCCTCTGACCCTCTTCTGACCCTCTTCTGACCCTCCTCTGTCCCTCCTTTGACCCTCCTCTGTCCCTCCTTTGACTCTCTTCTGACCCTCTCTGACCCTCCTCTGACCCTCTTCTGACCCTCTCTGACCCTCCTCTGACCCTCTTCTGACCCTCCTCTGACCCTCTCTGACCCTCCTCTGACCCTCCTCTGTCCCTCCTTTGACCCTCCTCTGTCCCTCCTTTGACCCTCCTCTGACCCTCCTCTGACCCTCCTCTGACCCTCCTTTGACCCTCCTATGTCCCCTCTCTGACCCTCCTCTGACCCTCTTCTGACCCTCCTCTGACCCTCTTCTGACCCTCCTCTGACCCTCTTCTGACCCTCTCTGACCCTCCTCTGACCCTCTCTGACCCTCCTCTGACCCTCCTCTGACCCTCTTCTGACCCTCTCTGACCCTCCTCTGACCCTCTTCTGACCCTCCTCTGTCCCTCCTTTGACCCTCTTCTGACCCTCTCTGACCCTCCTCTGACCCTCTTCTGACCCTCTCTGACCCTCCTCTGACCCTCTTCTGACCCTCCTCTGACCCTCTCTGACCCTCCTCTGTCCCTCCTTTGACCCTCCTCTGTCCCTCCTTTGACCCTCCTCTGACCCTCCTCTGACCCTCCTCTGACCCTCCTCTGACCCTCCTATGTCCCCTCTCTGACCCTCCTCTGACCCTCTTCTGACCCTCTCTGACCCTCCTCTGACCCTCTTCTGACCCTCCTCTGACCCTCTTCTGACCCTCTCTGACCCTCCTCTGACCCTCTTCTGACCCTCTCTGACCCTCCTCTGACCCTCTTCTGACCCTCTCTGACCCTCCTCTGACCCTCTTCTGACCCTCCTCTGTCCCTCCTTTGACCCTCCTCTGACCCTCCTTTGACCGTCCTATGTCCCCTCTCTGACCCTCCTCTGACCCTCTTCTGACCCTCCTCTGTCCCTCCTTTGACCCTCCTCTGTCCCTCCTTTGACCCTCCTCTGACCCTCTTCTGACCCTCTCTGACCCTCCTCTGACCCTCTTCTGACCCTCTTCTGACCCTCCTCTGACCCTCTTCTGACCCTCTCTGACCCTCCTCTGACCCTCCTCTGACCCTCTTCTGACCCTCTCTGACCCTCCTCTGACCCTCCTCTGACCCTCTCTGACCCTCTCTGACCCTCCTCTGACCCTCCTCTGTCCCTCCTTTGACCCTCCTCTGTCCCTCCTTTGACCCTCCTATGTCCCCTCTCTGACCCTCTCTGACCCTCTCTGACCCTCCTCTGACCCTCCTCTGACCCTCTTCTGACCCTCTCTGACCCTCCTCTGACCCTCTTCTGACCCTCTTCTGACCCTCCTCTGTCCCTCCTTTGACCCTCCTCTGTCCCTCCTTTGACCCTCCTTTGACCCTCCTCTGTCCCTCCTTTGACCCTCCTCTGACCCTCCTTTGACCCTCCTATGTCCCCTCTCTGACCCTCCTCTGACCCTCTTCTGACCCTCCTCTGTCCCTCCTTTGACCCTCCTCTGTCCCTCCTTTGACCCTCCTCTGACCCTCTCTGACCCTCCTCTGACCCTCTTCTGACCCTCCTCTGACCCTCTTCTGACCCTCTCTGACCCTCTTCTGACCCTCCTCTGTCACCCTTTGACCCTCCTCTGTCCCTCCTTTGACCCTCTTCTGACCCTCTTCTGACCCTCCTCTGACCCTCTTCTGACCCTCTCTGACCCTCCTCTGACCCTCCTCTGACCCTCTTCTGACCCTCTCTGACCCTCCTCTGACCCTCTCTGACCCTCCTCTGACCCTCTTCTGACCCTCTCTGACCCTCCTCTGACCCTCCTCTGACCCTCTCTGACCCTCCTCTGTCCCTCCTTTGACCCTCCTCTGTCCCTCCTTTGACCCTCCTCTGACCCTCCTCTGACCCTCTCTGACCCTCCTCTGTCCCTCCTTTGACCCTCCTCTGTCCCTCCTCTGTCCCTCCTTTGACCCTCCTCTGACCCTCCTCTGACCCTCTCTGACCCTCCTCTGTCCCTCCTTTGACCCTCTTCTGACCCTCTCTGACCCTCCTCTGACCCTCTTCTGACCCTCCTCTGACCCTCTTCTGACCCTCTCTGACCCTCCTCTGACCCTCTCTGACCCTCCTCTGACCCTCTTCTGACCCTCTCTGACCCTCCTCTGACCCTCCTCTGACCCTCTCTGACCCTCCTCTGACCCTCCTCTGTCCCTCCTTTGACCCTCCTCTGTCCCTCCTTTGACCCTCCTATGTCCCCTCTCTGACCCTCCTCTGACCCTCTTCTGACCCTCCTCTGTCCCTCCTTTGACCCTCCTCTGTCCCTCCTTTGACCCTCCTCTGTCCCTCCTCTGTCCCTCCTTTGACCCTCCTCTGTCCCCCCTCTGACCCTCTCTGACCCTCAGGTGGGGAACACGCTCCTCATCGTCTTCGTCAGTTTCCTGGGCGCTCGGGTTCACAGGCCGCGCTTCATCGCTGGAGGAGCAGCTTTAGCTGCTGTGGCTTCGCTCCTGATGACGGCGCCGCACTTTCTGTTCGGGCCCTACGAGTACACGGACCGGGCCAGCGGTGAGTCCTGGTCCAGTCCCCGGTCCAGTCCTGGTCCAGGTCCAGTTCTGGTCCAGGTCCTGGTCCCGGTCCAGTCCTGGTCCTGGTCCTGGTCCAGTCCTGGTCCAGTCCTGGTCCTAGTCCCGGTCCTGGTCCCGGTCTAAAGCTGTCCTCTGCAGGGGGGAACCTCTCGGGCCTGTGCCAGCAGCAGAACTCGTGTCTGGTCCAGTCAGATCCGGGCTGTGGCGCGCATGAGGACAGTGGCCACCAGGGGGCGTTCCCGCTGCTGTTACTGGGGCAACTGCTGCTCGGCATCGGCTCCGTCCCGATCCAGCCGTTTGGAATCTCCTACATCGACGACTTCTCCAGCAAACGCAACTCGCCCTTCTACCTGGGTAACACTTAACTAGTCTGGTTTAGTCTGGCTTAGTCTGGTTTAGTCTGGCTTAGTCTGGTTTATCTGGTTTAGTCTGGTTTAGTCTGGTTTAGTCTGGTTTAGTCTGTCTTAGTCTGGGACTCTGATGGTTCTGGTTCTCTGATGGTTCTGGGACTCTGATGGTTCTGGGTCTCTGATGGTTCTGGGACTCTGATGGTTCTGGGTCTCTGATGGTTCTGGGTCTCTGATGGTTCTGGGTCTCTGATGGTTCTGGGACTCTGATGGTTCTGGTTCTCTGATGGTTCTGGGTCTCTGATGGTTCTGGGTCTCTGATGGTTCTGGTTCTCTGATGGTTCTGGTTCTCTGATGGTTCTGGTTCTCTGATGGTTCTGGTTCTCTGATGGTTCTGGTTCTCTGATGGTTCTGGTTCTCTGATGGTTCTGGGTCTCTGATGGTTCTGGTTCTCTGATGGTTCTGGGTCTCTGATGGTTCTGGGTCTCTGATGGTTCTGGGTCTCTGATGGTTCTGGTTCTCTGATGGTTCTGGTTCCCTGATGGTTCTGGTTCTCTGATGGTTCTGGTTCTCTGATGGTTCTGGGTCTCTGATGGTTCTGGGTCTCTGATGGTTCTGGTTCTCTGATGGTTCTGGGACTCTGATGGTTCTGGGTCTCTGATGGTTCTGGGACTCTGATGGTTCTGGTTCGCTGATGGTTCTGGGACTCTGATGGTTCTGGTTCTCTGATGGTTCTGGGTCTCTGATGGTTCTGGGACTCTGATGGTTCTGGGACTCTGATGGTTCTGGTTCTCTGATGGTTCTGGGTCTCTGATGGTTCTGGGACTCTGATGGTTCTGGTTCTCTGATGGTTCTGGGTCTCTGATGGTTCTGGGACTC
This sequence comes from Eucyclogobius newberryi, assembly GCF_026437365.1. Taxonomy (NCBI): domain Eukaryota; kingdom Metazoa; phylum Chordata; class Actinopteri; order Gobiiformes; family Gobiidae; genus Eucyclogobius; species Eucyclogobius newberryi. The sequence continues at coordinate 209,960 of NW_027315957.1, forward strand.
TGATGGTTCTGGTTCTCTGATGGTTCTGGTTCTCTGATGGTTCTGGGACTCTGATGGTTCTGGTTCTCTGATGGTTCTGGGTCTCTGATGGTTCTGGGACTCTGATGGTTCTGGGTCTCTGATGGTTCTGGGTCTCTGATGGTTCTGGTTCTCTGATGGTTCTGGGTCTCTGATGGTTCTGGTTCTCTGATGGTTCTGGGTCTCTGATGGTTCTGGGTCTCTGATGGTTCTGGTTCTCTGATGGTTCTGGTTCTCTGATGGTTCTGGGACTCTGATGGTTCTGGTTCTCTGATGGTTCTGGGTCTCTGATGGTTCTGGTTCTCTGATGGTTCTGGGTCTCTGATGGTTCTGGGACTCTGATGGTTCTGGTTCTCTGATGGTTCTGGGTCTCTGATGGTTCTGGGTCTCTGATGGTTCTGGGTCTCTGATGGTTCTGGGACTCTGATGGTTCTGGTTCTCTGATGGTTCTGGGACTCTGATGGTTCTGGTTCTGTTCCTCAGGGATCCTTCTCGCCGTCAGCTCCATTGGACCGGCCTTCGGGTTCATGACCAGCGCTCTGACCCTCAGGATCTTTGTGGACTTCAACACGGTTCCCTCAGGTCTGGACTAAACCAGGACTAAACCAGGACTAAAGCAGGACTAAACCAGGACTAAAGCAGGACTAAACCAGGACTAAAGCAGGACTAAACCAGGACTAAAGCAGGACTAAACCAGGACTAAAGCAGGTCTAAACCAGGACTAAAGCAGGTCTAAACCAGGACTAAAGCAGGACTAAAGCAGGACTAAAGCAGAACTAAAGCAGGACTAAAGCAGAACTAAAGCAGGACTAAAGCAGGACTAAAGCAGGACTAAAGCAGAACTAAAGCAGGACTAAAGCAGGACTAAAGCAGAACTAAAGCAGGACTAAAGCAGAACTAAAGCAGGACTAAACCAGGACTAAAGCAGGACTAAACCAGGACTAAAGCAGGTCTAAACCAGGACTAAAGCAGGACTAAAGCAGGACTAAAGCAGGACTAAAGCAGGACTAAACCAGGACTAAAGCAGGTCTAAACCAGGACTAAAGCAGGACTAAAGCAGGACTAAAGCAGAACTAAAGCAGGACTAAAGCAGGACTAAACCAGGACTAAAGCAGGACTAAACCAGGACTAAAGCAGGACTAAACCAGAACTAAAGCAGGACTAAACCAGGACTAAAGCAGGACTAAACCAGGACTAAAGCAGGTCTAAACCAGGACTAAAGCAGGTCTAAACCAGGACTAAAGCAGGACTAAAGCAGGACTAAAGCAGAACTAAAGCAGGACTAAAGCAGGACTAAAGCAGGACTAAAGCAGAACTAAAGCAGGACTAAAGCAGGACTAAAGCAGAACTAAAGCAGGACTAAAGCAGAACTAAAGCAGGACTAAAGCAGGACTAAAGCAGGACTAAACCAGGACTAAAGCAGGACTAAAGCAGGACTAAACCAGGACTAAACCAGGACTAAAGCAGAACTAAAGCAGGACTAAAGCAGAACTAAAGCAGGACTAAAGCAGGACTAAAGCAGGACTAAACCAGGACTAAACCAGGACTAAACCAGGACTAAACCAGGTCTAAACCAGGTCTAAACCAGGACTAAACCAGGTCTAAACCAGGACTAAAGCAGGACTAAAGCAGGACTAAAGCAGGACTAAACCAGGACTAAACCAGGACTAAAGCAGGACTAAACCAGAACTAAAGCAGGTCTAAACCAGGACTAAAGCAGGACTAAAGCAGGACTAAAGCAGGACTAAACCAGGACTAAAGCAGGACTAAAGCAGGACTAAAGCAGGACTAAAGCAGGACTAAACCAGGACTAAAGCAGGACTAAACCAGAACTAAAGCAGGACTAAAGCAGAACTAAAGCAGGACTAAACCAGGTCTAAACCAGGACTAAAGCAGGACTAAACCAGGACTAAAGCAGGACTAAAGCAGGACTAAACCAGGACTAAAGCAGAACTAAAGCAGGACTAAAGCAGAACTAAAGCAGGACTAAAGCAGGACTAAAGCAGGACTAAAGCAGGACTAAACCAGGACTAAAGCAGGACTAAAGCAGGACTAAACCAGGACTAAACCAGGACTAAAGCAGGACTAAAGCAGGACTAAAGCAGGTCTAAACCAGGACTAAACCAGGACTAAAGCAGGACTAAACCAGAACTAAAGCAGGTCTAAACCAGGACTAAAGCAGGACTAAAGCAGGACTAAACCAGGACTAAAGCAGGACTAAAGCAGGACTAAACCAGGACTAAACCAGGACTAAAGCAGGACTAAACCAGGACTAAAGCAGGACTAAACCAGAACTAAAGCAGGACTAAACCAGGACTAAAGCAGGACTAAACCAGGACTAAAGCAGGTCTAAACCAGGACTAAAGCAGGTCTAAACCAGGTCTAAACCAGGACTAAAGCAGGACTAAAGCAGGACTAAAGCAGAACTAAAGCAGGACTAAAGCAGAACTAAAGCAGGACTAAAGCAGAACTAAACCAGGACTAAAGCAGGACTAAAGCAGGACTAAAGCAGGACTAAACCAGGACTAAACCAGGACTAAAGCAGGACTAAACCAGGACTAAAGCAGGACTAAAGCAGGTCTAAACCAGGACTAAACCAGGTCTAAACCAGGTCTAAACCAGGACTAAACCAGGTCTAAACCAGGACTAAACCAGGACTAAAGCAGGACTAAAGCAGGACTAAAGCAGGTCTAAACCAGGACTAAACCAGGACTAAAGCAGGACTAAACCAGAACTAAAGCAGGTCTAAACCAGGACTAAAGCAGGACTAAAGCAGGACTAAACCAGGACTAAAGCAGGACTAAAGCAGGACTAAAGCAGGACTAAAGCAGGACTAAACCAGGACTAAAGCAGGACTAAACCAGAACTAAAGCAGGACTAAAGCAGAACTAAAGCAGGACTAAACCAGGACTAAAGCAGGACTAAACCAGGACTAAACCAGGACTAAAGCAGGTCTAAAGCAGGACTAAACCAGGACTAAAGCAGGACTAAACCAGGACTAAAGCAGAACTAAAGCAGGACTAAAGCAGAACTAAAGCAGGACTAAAGCAGGACTAAAGCAGGACTGAAGCAGGTCTAAAGCAGGTCTAAAGCAGGACTAAAGCAGGACTAAAGCAGGACTAAAGCAGGACTAAAGCAGGACTAAACCAGAACTAAACCAGAACTAAAGCAGGACTAAAACAGAACTAAAGCAGTACTAAACCAGGACTAAAGCAGGACTAAAGCAGGACTAAAGCAGGACTAAACCAGGACTAAAGCAGGACTAAAGCAGGACTAAAGCAGGACTAAAGCAGAACTAAACCAGGACTAAACCAGGACTAAAGCAGGACTAAAGCAGGACTAAAGCAGGTCTAAACCAGGACTAAACCAGGACTAAAGCAGGACTAAACCAGAACTAAAGCAGGTCTAAACCAGGACTAAAGCAGGACTAAAGCAGGACTAAACCAGGACTAAAGCAGGACTAAAGCAGGACTAAAGCAGGACTAAACCAGGACTAAAGCAGGACTAAAGCAGGACTAAACCAGGACTAAAGCAGGACTAAACCAGGACTAAAGCAGGACTAAACCAGAACTAAAGCAGGACTAAAGCAGAACTAAAGCAGGACTAAACCAGGACTAAAGCAGGACTAAACCAGGACTAAAGCAGGTCTAAACCAGGACTAAAGCAGGACTAAAGCAGGACTAAAGCAGGACTAAACCAGGACTAAAGCAGGACTAAAGCAGGACTAAACCAGGACTAAACCAGGACTAAAGCAGAACTAAAGCAGGACTAAAGCAGAACTAAAGCAGGACTAAAGCAGGACTAAACCAGGACTAAAGCAGGACTAAACCAGGACTAAAGCAGGACTAAAGCAGGACTAAAGCAGGACTAAAGCAGGACTAAAGCAGGACTAAAGCAGAACTAAACCAGGACTAAACCAGGTCTAAAGCAGGACTAAAGCAGGACTAAAGCAGGACTAAACCAGGACTAAAGCAGGACTAAAGCAGAACTAAACCAGGACTAAACCAGGTCTAAAGCAGGACTAAAGCAGGACTAAAGCAGGACTAAAGCAGGACTAAAGCAGGACTAAAGCAGGACTAAACCAGGACTGAAGCAGGACTGAAGCAGGACTGAAGCAGGACTGAAGCAGGACTAAAGCAGGACTAAAGCAGGACTAAAGCAGGACTAAAGCAGGACTAAAGCAGGACTAGAGCAGGCCTAAAGCATGACTAAAGCATGACTAAAGCAGGACTAAACCAGGACTAAACCAGAACTAAACCAGAACTAAAGCAGGACTAAAACAGAACTAAAGCAGTACTAAACCAGGACTAAACCAGGACTAAAGCAGGACTAAACCAGGACTAAACCAGGACTAAAGCAGGACTAAACCAGGACTAAAGCAGGACTAAACCAGGACTAAACCAGGACTAAACCAGGTCTAAACCAGGACTAAAGCAGGTCTAAACCAGGACTAAAGCAGGACTAAAGCAGGACTAAACCAGGACTAAACCAGGACTAAACCAGGACTAAACCAGGGCTAAACCAGGGCTAAACCAGGGCTAAAGGAGGACTAAAGCAGAACTAAAGCAGGACTAAAGCAGGACTAAACCAGGACTAAACCAGGACTAAAGCAGGACTAAAGCAGGACTAAACCAGGACTAAAGCAGGACTAAAGCAGGACTAAAGCAGGTCTAAACCAGGACTAAACCAGGACTAAAGCAGGACTAAACCAGGACTAAACCAGGACTAAAGCAGGTCTAAAGCAGGACTAATGCAGGACTAAACCAGGACTAAAGCAGGACTAAAGCAGGACTAAATCAGGTCTAAAGCAGGACTAAAGCAGGACAAAAGCAGGACTAAACCAGGACTAAAGCAGGACTAAAGCAGGACTAAAGCAGGACTAAACCAGGACTAAACCAGGACTAAAGCAGGACTAAAGCAGGACTAAAGTACGACTAAAGTACGACTAAAGTACGACTAAAGCACGACTAAAGCAGGACTAAACCAGGACTGAAGCAGGACTAAAGCAGGACTAAAGCAGGACTAAACCAGGACTAAAGCAGGACTAAAGCAGGACTAAACCAGAACTAAACCAGGAATAAAGCAGGACTAAACCAGGACTAAACCAGGACTAAACCAGGACTAAACCAAAACTATACCAAGACTAAACCAAGACTAAACCAGGACTAAACCAGGACTAAACCAAGACTAAACCAAGACTAAACCAAGACTAAACCAGGACTAAACCAGGACTAAACCAAGACTAAACCAGGACTAAACCAGGACTAAACCAAAACTATACCAAGATTAAACCAAGACTAAAGCAGGACTAAACCAGGACTAAACCAGGACTAAACCAGGACTAAACCAAAACTATACCAAGATTAAACCAAGACTAAAGCAAGACTAAACCAGGACTAAAGCAAGACTAAAGCAAGACTAAACCAAGACTAAACCAAGACTAAAGCAGGACTAAACCAAGACTAAACCAGGACTAAAGCAAGACTAAACCAGGACTAAACCAGGACTAAACCAGGACTAAACCAAGACTAAAGCAGGACTAAACCAAGACTAGACCAAGACTAAACCAGGACTAAACCAGGACTAAACCAAGACTAAACCAAGACTAAACCAAGACTAAACCAAGACTAAACCAAGACTAAAGCAGGACTAAAGCAAGACTAAACCAAGACTAAACCAGGACTAAACCAAGACTAAACCAAGACTAAACCAGGACTAAAGCAGGACTAAAGCAGGACTAAACCAGGACTAAACCAGGACTAAACCAAGACTAAACCAGGACTAAACCAGGACTAAACCAGGACTAAACCAGGACTAAACCAAGACTAAACCAAGACTAAACCAAGACTAAACCAAGACTAAACCAAGACTAAACCAAGACTAAAGCAGGACTAAAGCAGGACTAAACCAGGACTAAACCAAAACTACACCAAGACTAAACCAAGACTAAAGCAGGACTAAACCAGGACTAAAGCAGAACTAAACCAAGACTAAAGCAAGACTAAACCAAAACTAAACCAAGACTAAACCAAGACTAAAGCAGGACTAAAGCAGGACTAAACCAAGACTAAACCAGGACTAAACCAGGACTAAACCAAGACTAAACCAAGACTAAAGCAGGACTAAAGCAAGACTAAACCAGGACTAAACCAAAACTACACCAAGACTAAACCAAGACTAAACCAGGACTAAACCAGGACTAAACCAAAACTATACCAAGACTAAACCAGGACTAAACCAAGACTATACCAAGACTAAACCAAGACTAAACCAGGACTAAACCAAGACTAAACCAGGACTAAAGCAAGACTAAACCAGGACTAAACCAGGACTAAACCAAGACTAAACCAAGACTAAACCAAGACTAAACCAAGACTAAACCAAGACTAAAGCAGGACTAAAGCAGGACTAAAGCAGGACTAAAGCAGGACTAAAGCAGGACTAAAGCAGTTCTAAAGCAAGACTAAAGCAAGACTAAACCAGGACTAAACCAGGACTAAACCAAGACTAAAGCAGGACTAAAGCAAGACTAAAGCAAGACTAAACCAGGACTAAACCAGGACTAAACCAGGACTAAACCAAAACTATACCAAGACTAAAGCAGGACTAAAGCAAGACTAAACCAGGACTAAACCAAGACTAAAGCAGGACTAAACCAGGACTAAACCAGGACTAAACCAAGACTAAACCAGGACTAAAGCAGGACTAAAGCAAGACTAAAGCAAGACTAAAGCAGGACTAAACCAGGACTAAACCAGGACTAAACCAGGACTAAACCAGGACTAAAGCAAGACTAAAGCAGGACTAAAGCAGGACTAAACCAGGACTAAACCAAGACTAAACCAAGACTAAAGCAGGACTAAAGCAAGACTAAAGCAAGACTAAAGCAAGACTAAAGCAAGACTAAAGCAAGACTAAAGCAGGACTAAACCAGGACTAAACCAAGACTAAACCAAGACTAAAGTAGGACTAAAGCAGGACTAAACCAAGACTAAAGCAGGACTAAACCAGGACTAAAGCAGAACTAAACCAAGACTAAAGCAAGACTAAACCAAGACTAAACCAAGACCAAAGCAGGACTAAACCAGGATTAAACCAGGACTAAAGCAAGACTAAACCAGGACTAAACCAAGACTAAAGCAGGACTAAACCAGGACTAAACCAGGACTAAACCAAGACTAAACCAGGACTAAAGCAGGACTAAAGCAAGACTAAAGCAAGACTAAAGCAGGACTAAACCAGGACTAAACCAGGACTAAACCAGGACTAAACCAGGACTAAAGCAAGACTAAAGCAGGACTAAAGCAGGACTAAACCAGGACTAAACCAAGACTAAACCAAGACTAAAGCAGGACTAAAGCAAGACTAAAGCAAGACTAAAGCAAGACTAAAGCAAGACTAAAGCAAGACTAAAGCAGGACTAAACCAGGACTAAACCAAGACTAAACCAAGACTAAAGTAGGACTAAAGCAGGACTAAACCAAGACTAAAGCAGGACTAAACCAGGACTAAAGCAGAACTAAACCAAGACTAAAGCAAGACTAAACCAAGACTAAACCAAGACCAAAGCAGGACTAAACCAGGATTAAACCAGGACCAAAGCAGGACTAAACCAGGATTAAACCAGGACTAAAGCAGGACTAAACCAGGACTAAACCAGGACTAAAGCAAGACTAAAGCAGGACTAAACCAGGACTAAACCAGGACTAAACCAAGACTAAACCAAGACTAAACCAGGACTAAACCAAGACTAAACCAAGACTAAACCAAAACTACACCAAGACTAAACCAAGACTAAACCAAGACTAAAGCAGGACTAAAGCAGGACTAAACCAGGACTAAAGCAAGACTAAAGCAAGACTAAAGCAAGACTAAAGCAAGACTAAAGCAGGACTAAACCAGGACTAAACCAAGACTAAACCAAGACTAAAGTAGGACTAAAGCAGGACTAAACCAAGACTAAAGCAGGACTAAACCAGGACTAAAGCAGAACTAAACCAAGACTAAAGCAAGACTAAACCAAGACTAAACCAGGACTAAAGCAGAACTAAACCAGGACTAAACCAAGACTAAACCAAGACTAAAGTAGGACTAAAGCAGGACTAAACCAGGACTAAAGCAGAACTAAACCAGGACTAAAGCAAGACTAAAGCAGGACTAAACCAGGACTAAACCAGGACTAAAGCAAGACTAAAGCAGGACTAAACCAGGACTAAACCAGGACTAAACCAAGACTAAACCAAGACTAAACCAAGACTAAACCAAGACTAAACCAAGACTAAACCAAAACTACACCAAGACTAAACCAAGACTAAACCAGGACTAAAGCAGGACTAAAGCAGGACTAAACCAGGACTAAACCAAGACTAAACCAAGACTAAACCAAGACTAAACCAAGACTAAACCAAGACTAAAGCAGGACTAAAGCAGGACTAAACCAGGACTAAACCAAAACTATACCAAGACTAAACCAAGACTAAAGCAGGACTAAACCAAGACTAAACCAAAACTACACCAAGACTAAACCAAGACTAAACCAGGACTAAACCAGGACTAAACCAAGACTAAACCAAGACTAAAGCAGGACTAAAGCAGGACTAAAGCAGGACTAAACCAGGACTAAACCAAAACTATACCAAGACTAAAGCAGGACTAAAGCAGGACTAAACCAGGACCAAACCAAAACTATACCAAGACTAAACCAAGACTAAACCAGGACTAAACCAAGACTAAAGCAGGACTAAAGCAGAACTAAACCAGGACTAAAGCAGGACTAAAGCAGGACTAAAGCAGGACTAAAGCAGGACTAAAGCAGGACTAAAGCAGGACTAAACCAGGACTAAACCAGGACTAAAGCAGGACTAAAGCAGGACTAAACCAGAACTAAAGCAGGACTAAAGCAGAACTAAAGCAGGACTAAACCAGGACTAAAGCAGGACTAAACCAGGACTAAAGCAGGACTAAAGCAGGACTAAACCAGGACTAAAGCAGGACTAAAGCAGGACTAAACCAGGACTAAAGCAGAACTAAAGCAGGACTAAAGCAGAACTAAAGCAGGACTAAAGCAGGACTAAACCAGGACTAAAGCAGGACTAAAGCAGGACTAAAGCAGGACTAAAGCAGGACTAAAGCAGGACTAAAGCAGGACTAAACCAGGACTAAAGCAGAACTAAACCAGGTCTAAAGCAGGACTAAAGCAGGACTAAAGCAGGACTAAAGCAGGACTAAACCAGGACTAAACCAGGACTAAAGCAGGACTAAAGCAGGACTAAAGCAGGACTAAACCGGGACTAAACCGGGACTAAAGCGGGACTAAAGCAGGACTAAAGCAGGACTAAAGCAGGACTAAAGCAGGACTAAAGCAGGACTAAAGCAGGACTAAACCAGGACTAATGCAGGACTAATGCAGGACTAAACCGGGACTAAAGCGGGACTAAAGCAGGACTAAAGCAGGACTAAACCAGGACTAAACCAGGACTAAACCAGGACTAAACCAGAACTAAAGCAGAACTAAAGCAGGACTAAAGCAGGACTAAACCAGGACTAAACCAGGACTAAAGCAGGACTAAACCAGGACTAAACCAGGACTAAAGCAGGACTAAAGCAGGTCTAAAGCAGGACTAAAGCAGGACTAAAGCAGGACTAAACCAGGACTAAAGCAGGACTAAACCAGGACTAAACCAGGACTAAAGCAGGTCTAAAGCAGGACTAAAGCAGGACTAATGCAGGACTAATGCAGGACTAAACCAGGACTAAAGCAGGACTAAAGCAGGACTAAACCAGGACTAAAGCAGGACTAAAGCAGGACTAAATCAGGTCTAAAGCAGGACTAAAGCAGGACTAAAGCAGGACTAAAGCAGGACTAAAGCAGGACTAAAGCAGGACTAAACCAGGACTAAACCAGGACTAAAGTACGACTAAAGTACGACCAAAGCACGACTAAAGCAGGACTAAAGCAGGACTAAACCAGGACTAAACCAGAACTAAAGCAGGAATAAAGCAGGACTAAACCAGGACTAAACCAGGACTAAACCAGGACTAAACAGGACTAAACCAGGACTAAACCAGGACTAAACCAAGACTAAACCAAGACTAAACCAGGACTAAACCAAAACTATACCAAGATTAAACCAAGACTAAAGCAGGACTAAAGCAAGACTAAACCAAGACTAAACCAAGACTAAACCAGGACTAAACCAGGACTAAACCAAGACTAAACCAGGACTAAACCAGGACTAAACCAAAACTATACCAAGATTAAACCAAGACTAAAGCAGGACTAAAGCAAGACTAAACCAAGACTAAACCAGGACTAAAGCAGGACTAAACCAAGACTAAAGCAGGACTAAAGCAGGACTAAACCAGGACTAAACCAAAACTATACCAAGACTAAACCAAGACTAAACCAAGACTAAACCAGGACTAAACCAAAACTATCCCAAGACTAAACCAAGACTAAACCAAAACTATACCAAGATTAAACCAAGACTAAAGCAGGACTAAACCAGGACTAAAGCAAGACTAAAGCAAGACTAAAGCAGGACTAAACCAGGACTAAACCAAAACTATACCAAGACTAAACCAAGACTAAACCAAGACTAAAGCAGGACTAAACCAAGACTAAACCAGGACTAAAGCAAGACTAAACCAGGACTAAACCAGGACTAAACCAGGACTAAACCAAGACTAAGGCAGGACTAAACCAAGACTAAGGCAGGACTAAACCAAGACTAGACCAAGACTAAACCAAGACTAAACCAAGACTAAACCAAGACTAAACCAAGACTAAAGCAGGACTAAACCAAGACTAAACCAAGACTAAACCAGGACTAAACCAAGACTAAACCAAGACTAAACCAAGACTAAACCAGGACTAAACCAAGACTAAACCAAGACTAAACCAAGACTAAACCAAGACTAAACCAGGACTAAAGCAGGACTAAAGCAGGACTAAAGCAGGACAAAACCAGGACTAAACCAGGACTAAACCAGGACTAAACCAAGACTAAACCAAGACTAAACCAGGACTAAACCAGGACTAAACCAGGACTAAACCAAGACTAAACCAAGACTAAACCAAGACTAAACCAAGACTAAACCAAGACTAAACCAAAACTACACCAAGACTAAACCAAGACTAAAGCAGGACTAAACCAGGACTAAAGCAGAACTAAACCAAGACTAAAGCAAGACTAAACCAAGACTAAACCAAGACTAAACCAAGACTAAACCAAGACTAAAGCAGGACTAAAGCAGGACTAAACCAAGACTAAACCAGGACTAAACCAGGACTAAACCAAGACTAAACCAAGACTAAAGCAGGACTAAAGCAAGACTAAACCAGGACTAAACCAAAACTACACCAAGACTAAACCAGGACTAAACCAGGACTAAACCAGGACTAAACCAAGACTAAAGCAGGACTAAAGCAGGACTAAAGCAGGACTAAACCAAAACTATACCAAGACTAAACCAGGACTAAAGCTGGACTAAACCAGGACTAAACCAAAACTATACCAAGACTAAACCAAGACTAAACCAGGACTAAACCAAGACTAAACCAGGACTAAAGCAAGACTAAACCAGGACTAAACCAGGACTAAACCAGGACTAAACCAAGACTAAACCAAGACTAAACCAAGACTAAAGCAGGACTAAAGCAGGACTAAAGCAGGACTAAAGCAGGACTAAAGCAGGACTAAAGCAGGACTAAAGCAGGTCTAAAGCAAGACTAAACCAGGACTAAACCAGGACTAAACCAGGACTAAACCAAGACTAAAGCAGGACTAAAGCAAGACTAAAGCAAGACTAAACCAGGACTAAACCAGGACTAAACCAGGACTAAACCAGGACTAAACCAAGACTAAACCAAGACTAAAGCAGGACTAAACCAGGACTAAACCAAGACTAAACCAAGACTAAACCAGGACTAAACCAAGACTAAACCAGGACTAAACCAGGACTAAACCAAAACTATACCAAGATTAAACCAAGACTAAAGCAGGACTAAAGCAAGACTAAACCAAGACTAAACCAGGACTAAACCAAGACTAAAGCAGGACTAAAGCAGGACTAAACCAAGACTAAAGCAGGACTAAACCAGGACTAAACCAGGACTAAACCAAAACTATACCTAGACTAAACCAGGACTAAACCAAAACTATACCAAGATTAAACCAAGACTAAACCAAGACTAAAGCAGGACTAAAGCAAGACTAAACCAGGACTAAACCAAAACTACACCAAGACTAAACCAAGACTAAACCAGGACTAAACCAGGACTAAACCAGGACTAAACCAAGACTAAAGCAGGACTAAAGCAGGACTAAAGCAGGACTAAACCAAGACTAAACCAAGACTAAAGCAGGACAAAACCAGGACTAAACCAGGACTAAACCAAAACTATACCAAGACTAAACCAGGACTAAACCAAAACTATACCAAGCCTAAACCAAGACTAAACCAGGACTAAACCAAGACTAAACCAGGACTAAAGCAAGACTAAACCAGGACTAAACCAGGACTAAACCAAGACTAAACCAAGACTAAACCAAGACTAAACCAAGACTAAACCAAGACTAAAGCAGGACTAAAGCAGGACTAAAGCAGGACTAAAGCAGGACTAAAGCAGTTCTAAAGCAAGACTAAACCAGGACTAAACCAGGACTAAACCAGGACTAAACCAAGACTAAAGCAGGACTAAAGCAAGACTAAAGCAAGACTAAACCAGGACTAAACCAGGACTAAACCAGGACTAAACCAAAACTATACCAAGACTAAAGCAGGACTAAAGCAAGACTAAAGCAAGACTAAACCAGGACTAAACCAAGACTAAAGCAGGACTAAACCAGGACTAAACCAGGACTAAACCAAGACTAAACCAGGACTAAAGCAAGACTAAAGCAAGACTAAACCAGGACTAAACCAGGACTAAACCAGGACTAAACCAGGACTAAACCAAGACTAAAGCAAGACTAAAGCAGGACTAAAGCAGGACTAAACCAAGACTAAACCAAGACTAAAGCAGGACTAAAGCAGGACTAAAGCAAGACTAAAGCAAGACTAAAGCAAGACTAAAGCAAGACTAAAGCAGGACTAAACCAGGACTAAACCAAGACTAAACCAAGACTAAAGTAGGACTAAAGCAGGACTAAACCAAGACTAAAGCAGGACTAAACCAGGACTAAAGCAGAACTAAACCAAGACTAAAGCAAGACTAAACCAAGACTAAACCAAGACCAAAGCAGGACTAAACCAGGACTAAAGCAAGACTAAAGCAGGACTAAACCAGGACTAAACCAGGACTAAAGCAAGACTAAAGCAGGACTAAACCAGGACTAAACCAGGACTAAACCAAGACTAAACCAATACTAAACCAGGACTAAACCAAGACTAAACCAAGACTAAACCAAAACTACACCAAGACTAAACCAAGACTAAACCAAGACTAAAGCAGGACTAAAGCAGGACTAAAGCAGGACTAAACCAGGACTAAACCAAGACTAAACCAAGACTAAACCAAGACTAAACCAAGACTAAAGCAGGACTAAAGCAGGACTAAACCAGGACTAAACCAAAACTATACCAAGACTAAACCAAGACTAAAGCAGGACTAAACCAAGACTAAACCAAAACTACACCAAGACTAAACCAAGACTAAACCAGGACTAAACCAGGACTAAACCAAGACTAAACCAAGACTAAAGCAGGACTAAAGCAGGACTAAAGCAGGACTAAACCAGGACTAAACCAAAACTATACCAAGACTAAAGCAGGACTAAAGCAGGACTAAACCAGGACCAAACCAAAACTATACCAAGACTAAACCAAGACTAAACCAGGACTAAACCAAGACTAAAGCAGGACTAAAGCAGAACTAAAGCAGGACTAAAGCAGGACTAAACCAGGACTAAAGCAGGACTAAAGCAGGACTAAACCAGGACTAAACCAGGACTAAACCAGGACTAAAGCAGGTCTAAACCAGGACTGAACCAGGACTAAAGCAGGACTAAACCAGAACTAAAGCAGGTCTAAACCAGGACTAAAGCAGGACTAAACCAGGACTAAAGCAGGACTAAAGCAGGACTAAAGCAGGACTAAACCAGGACTAAAGCAGGACTAAAGCAGGACTAAAGCAGGACTAAACCAGGACTAAAGCAGGACTAAACCAGGACTAAAGCAGGACTAAACCAGAACTAAAGCAGGACTAAAGCAGAACTAAAGCAGGACTAAACCAGGACTAAAGCAGGACTAAAGCAGGACTAAAGCAGGACTAAACCAGGACTGAAGCAGGACTAAAGCAGGACTAAACCAGGACTAAAGCAGAACTAAAGCAGGACTAAAGCAGAACTAAAGCAGGACTAAAGCAGGACTAAACCAGGACTAAACCAGGACTAAAGCAGGACTAAAGCAGGACTAAAGCAGGACTAAAGCAGGACTAAAGCAGGACTAAACCAGGACTAAACCAGGACTAAACCAGGACTAAAGCAGAACTAAACCAGGACTAAACCAGGTCTAAAGCAGGACTAAAGCAGGACTAAAGCAGGACTAAAGCAGGACTAAAGCAGGACTAAACCAGGACTAAAGCAGGACTAAAGCAGGACTAAAGCAGGACTAAAGCGGGACTAAAGCGGGACTAAAGCGGGACTAAAGCGGGACTAAAGCGGGACTAAAGCGGGACTAAAGCAGGACTAAAGCAGGACTAAAGCAGGACTAAAGCAGGACTAAAGCAGGACTAAAGCAGGACTAAACCAGGACTAATGCAGGACTAATGCAGGACTAAACCGGGACTAAAGCGGGACTAAAGCAGGACTAAAGCAGGACTAAACCAGGACTAAACCAGGACTAAACCAGGACTAAAGCAGGACTAAAGCAGGACTAAACCAGGTCTAAACCAGGTCTAAAGCAGGACTAAAGCAGGACTAAACCAGGACTAAACCAGAACTAAAGCAGGACTAAAGCAGGACTAAACCAGGACTAAACCAGGACTAAAGCAGGACTAAACCAGGACTAAACCAGGACTAAAGCAGGACTAAAGCAGGTCTAAAGCAGGACTAAAGCAGGACTAAAGCAGGACTAAACCAGGACTAAAGCAGGACTAAACCAGGACTAAACCAGGACTAAAGCAGGTCTAAAGCAGGACTAAAGCAGGACTAATGCAGGACTAATGCAGGACTAAACCAGGACTAAACCAGGACTAAAGCAGGACTAAACCAGGACTAAAGCAGGACTAAAGCAGGACTAAATCAGGTCTAAAGCAGGACTAAAGCAGGACTAAAGCAGGACTAAACCAGGACTAAACCAGGACTAAAGCAGGACTAAAGTACGACTAAAGTACGACCAAAGCACGACTAAAGCAGGACTAAAGCAGGACTAAACCAGGACTAAACCAGGACTAAACCAGGACTAAACCAGAACTAAAGCAGGAATAAAGCAGGACTAAACCAGGACTAAACCAGGACTAAACCAGGACTAAACCAGGACTAAACCAGGACTAAACCAGGACTAAACCAAGACTAAACCAAGACTAAACCAGGACTAAACCAAAACTATACCAAGATTAAACCAAGACTAAAGCAGGACTAAAGCAAGACTAAACCAAGACTAAACCAAGACTAAACCAGGACTAAACCAGGACTAAACCAAGACTAAACCAGGACTAAACCAGGACTAAACAAAAACTATACCAAGATTAAACCAAGACTAAAGCAGGACTAAAGCAAGACTAAACCAAGACTAAACCAGGACTAAAGCAGGACTAAACCAAGACTAAAGCAGGACTAAAGCAGGACTAAACCAAGACTAAAGCAGGACTAAACCAGGACTAAACCAGGACTAAACCAAAACTATACCAAGACTAAACCAAGACTAAACCAAGACTAAACCAGGACTAAACCAAAACTATACCAAGACTAAACCAAGACTAAACCAAAACTATACCAAGATTAAACCAAGACTAAAGCAGGACTAAACCAGGACTAAAGCAAGACTAAAGCAAGACTAAAGCAGGACTAAACCAGGACTAAACCAAAACTATACCAAGACTAAACCAAGACTAAACCAAGACTAAAGCAGGACTAAACCAAGACTAAACCAGGACTAAAGCAAGACTAAACCAGGACTAAACCAGGACTAAACCAGGACTAAACCAAGACTAAGGCAGGACTAAACCAAGACTAAGGCAGGACTAAACCAGGACTAAACCAAGACTAGACCAAGACTAAACCAAGACTAAACCAAGACTAAACCAAGACTAAACCAAGACTAAAGCAGGACTAAACCAAGACTAAACCAAGACTAAACCAGGACTAAACCAAGACTAAACCAAGACTAAACCAAGACTAAACCAAGACTAAACCAGGACTAAAGCAGGACTAAAGCAGGACTAAAGCAGGACTAAACCAGGACTAAACCAGGACTAAACCAGGACTAAACCAGGACTAAACCAAGACTAAACCAGGACTAAACCAGGACTAAACCAGGACTAAACCAGGACTAAACCAAGACTAAACCAAGACTAAACCAAGACTAAACCAAGACTAAACCAAGACTAAACCAAGACTAAACCAAGACTAAACCAGGACTAAAGCAGGACTAAAGCAGGACTAAACCAAAACTACACCAAGACTAAACCAAGACTAAAGCAGGACTAAACCAGGACTAAAGCAGAACTAAACCAAGACTAAAGCAAGACTAAACCAAGACTAAACCAAGACTAAACCAAGACTAAACCAAGACTAAAGCAGGACTAAAGCAGGACTAAACCAAGACTAAACCAGGACTAAACCAGGACTAAACCAAGACTAAACCAAGACTAAAGCAGGACTAAAGCAAGACTAAACCAGGACTAAACCAAAACTACACCAAGACTAAACCAAGACTAAACCAGGACTAAACCAGGACTAAACCAGGACTAAACCAAGACTAAAGCAGGACTAAAGCAGGACTAAAGCAGGACTAAACCAAAACTATACCAAGACTAAACCAGGACTAAAGCAGGACTAAACCAGGACTAAACCAAAACTATACCAAGACTAAACCAAGACTAAACCAGGACTAAAGCAAGACTAAACCAGGACTAAACCAGGACTAAACCAGGACTAAACCAAGACTAAACCAAGACTAAACCAAGACTAAAGCAGGACTAAAGCAGGACTAAAGCAGGACTAAAGCAGGACTAAAGCAGGTCTAAAGCAAGACTAAACCAGGACTAAACCAGGACTAAACCAGGACTAAACCAAGACTAAAGCAGGACTAAAGCAAGACTAAACCAGGACTAAACCAGGACTAAACCAGGACTAAACCAGGACTAAACCAAGACTAAAGCAGGACTAAACCAGGACTAAACCAAGACTAAACCAAGACTAAACCAGGACTAAACCAAGACTAAACCAGGACTAAACCAGGACTAAACCAAGATTAAACCAAGACTAAAGCAGGACTAAAGCAAGACTAAACCAAGACTAAACCAGGACTAAACCAAGACTAAAGCAGGACTAAAGCAGGACTAAACCAAGACTAAAGCAGGACTAAACCAGGACTAAACCAGGACTAAACCAAAACTATACCAAGACTAAACCAAGACTAAAGCAGGACTAAACCAGGACTAAACCAGGACTAAACCAAAACTATACCTAGACTAAACCAGGACTAAACCAGGACTAAACCAAAACTATACCAAGATTAAACCAAGACTAAAGCAAGACTAAACCAGGACTAAACCAAGACTAAAGCAGGACTAAACCAAGACTAAACCAGGACTAAAGCAAGACTAAACCAGGACTAAACCAGGACTAAACCAGGACTAAACCAAGACTAAAGCAGGACTAAACCAAGACTAAGGCAGGACTAAACCAGGACTAAACCAGGACTAAACCAAGACTAAACCAAGACTAAACCAAGACTAAACCAAGACTAAACCAAGACTAAAGCAGGACTAAACCAAGACTAAACCAAGACTAAACCAGGACTAAACCAAGACTAAACCAAGACTAAACCAAGACTAAAGCAGGACTAAAGCAGGACTAAAGCAGGACTAAACCAGGACTAAACCAGGACTAAACCAAAACTATACCAAGATTAAACCAAGACTAAAGCAGGACTAAAGCAAGACTAAACCAAGACTAAACCAAGACTAAACCAGGACTAAACCAGGACTAAAGCAGGACTAAACCAAGACTAAAGCAGGACTAAAGCAGGACTAAACCAAGACTAAAGCAGGACTAAACCAGGACTAAACCAAAACTATACCAAGACTAAACCAAGACTAAACCAGGACTAAACCAGGACTAAACCAGGACTAAACCAGGACTAAACCAAAACTATACCAAGACTAAACCAGGACTAAACCAGGACTAAACCAAAACTATACCAAGACTAAAGCAAGACTAAAGCAGGACTAAACCAGGACTAAACCAAAACTATACCAAGACTAAACCAAGACTAAACCAAGACTAAACCAGGACTAAAGCAAGACTAAACCAGGACTAAACCAGGACTAAACCAGGACTAAACCAAGACTAAAGCAGGACTAAACCAAGACTAAGGCAGGACTAAACCAGGACTAAACCAAGACTAAACCAAGACTAAACCAAGACTAAAGCAGGACTAAAGCAGGACTAAAGCAGGACTAAACCAGGACTAAACCAGGACTAAACCAGGACTAAACCAAGACTAAGCCAAGACTAAACCAAGACTAAACCAAGACTAAACCAAGACTAAACCAAGACTAAACCAGGACTAAACCAGGACTAAACCAAGACTAAACCAAGACTAAACCAAGACTAAACCAAGACTAAACCAAGACTAAACCAAGACTAAACCAAGACTAAACCAAGACTAAAGCAGGACTAAAGCAGGACTAAAGCAGGACTAAACCAAAACTACACCAAGACTAAACCAAGACTAAAGCAGGACTAAACCAGGACTAAAGCAGAACTAAACCAAGACTAAAGCAAGACTAAACCAAGACTAAACCAAGACTAAACCAAGACTAAAGCAGGACTAAAGCAGGACTAAAGCAGGACTAAACCAAGACTAAACCAGGACTAAACCAGGACTAAACCAAGACTAAACCAAGACTAAAGCAGGACTAAAGCAAGACTAAACCAGGACTAAACCAAAACTACACCAAGACTAAACCAAGACTAAACCAGGACTAAACCAGGACTAAAGCAGGACTAAACCAAGACTAAACCAAGACTAAAGCAGGACTAAACCAGGACTAAACCAGGACTAAACCAAAACTATACCAAGACTAAACCAGGACTAAAGCACGACTAAACCAGGACTAAACCAAAACTATACCAAGACTAAAGCAGGACTAAAGCAGGACTAAAGCAGGACTAAACCAAAACTACACCAAGACTAAACCAAGACTAAAGCAGGACTAAACCAGGACTAAAGCAGAACTAAACCAAGACTAAAGCAAGACTAAACCAAGACTAAACCAAGACTAAACCAAGACTAAACCAAGACTAAAGCAGGACTAAAGCAGGACTAAACCAGGACTAAACCAGGACTAAACCAAAACTACACCAAGACTAAACCAAGACTAAACCAGGACTAAACCAGGACTAAACCAGGACTAAACCAAGACTAAAGCAGGACTAAAGCAGGACTAAAGCAGGACTAAACCAAGACTAAACCAAGACTAAAGCAGGACTAAACCAGGACTAAACCAGGACTAAACCAAAACTATACCAAGACTAAACCAGGACTAAAGCAGGACTAAACCAGGACTAAACCAAAACTATACCAAGACTAAAGCAAGACTAAACCAGGACTAAACCAGGACTAAACCAGGACTAAACCAAGACTAAACCAAGACTAAACCAAGACTAAACCAAGACTAAACCAAGACTAAAGCAGGACTAAAGCAGGACTAAAGCAGGACTAAACCAGGACTAAAGCAGGTCTAAAGCAAGACTAAACCAGGACTAAACCAGGACTAAACCAGGACTAAACCAAGACTAAAGCAGGACTAAAGCAAGACTAAACCAGGACTAAACCAGGACTAAACCAGGACTAAACCAAGACTAAACCAAGACTAAACCAAGACTAAAGCAGGACTAAACCAGGACTAAACCAGGACTAAAGCAGGACTAAACCAAGACTAAAGCAGGACTAAACCAGGACTAAACCAGGACTAAACCAAGACTAAACCAAGACTAAACCAAGACTAAACCAAGACTAAACCAGGACTAAACCAAGACTAAACCAAGACTAAACCAAGACTAAACCAAGACTAAAGCAGGACTAAAGCAGGACTAAACCAAGACTAAACCAAGACTAAACCAAGACTAAACCAGGACTAAACCAGGACTAAACCAGGAATAAACCAGGACTAAACCAGGACTAAACCAAAACTACACCAAGACTAAACCAAGACTAAACCAGGACTAAAGCAAGACTAAACCAAGACTAAACCAAGACTAAAGCAGGACTAAACCAAGACTAAACCAAGACTAAACCAAGACTAAACCAGGACTAAACCAGGACTAAACCAGGAATAAACCAGGACTAAACCAGGACTAAACCAAAACTACACCAAGACTAAACCAAGACTAAACCAGGACTAAAGCAAGACTAAACCAGGACTAAACCAAGACTAAACCAAGACTAAACCAGGACTAAAGCAAGACTAAACCAGGACTAAACCAGGACTAAAGCAGGACTAAAGCAGGACTAAACCAAGACTAAAGCAGGACTAAACCAGGACTAAAGCAGAATTAAACCAAGACTAAACCAAGACTAAACCAAGACTAAAGCAGGACTAAAGCAGGACTAAAGCAGGACTAAACCAAGACTAAACCAGGACTAAACCAGGACTACAGCAAGACTAAACCAAGACTAAACCAAGACTAAAGCAGGACTAAACCAAGACTAAACCAGGACTAAACCAAAACTACACCAAGACTAAACCAAGACTAAACCAGGACTAAACCAGGACTAAACCAGGACTAAACCAGGACTAAACCAAAACTATACCAAGACTAAACCAAGACTAAACCAGGACTAAACCAAGACTAGACCAAGACTAAACCAGGACTAAAGCAAGACTAAACCAGGACTAAACCAGGACTAAACCAGGACTAAACCAAGACTATACCAAGACTAAACCAGGACTAAAGCAGGACTAAACCAAGACTAAACCAGGACTAAAGCAGGACTAAACCAAGACTAAACCAAGACTAAAGCAGGACTAAAGCAGGACTAAAGCAGGACTAAAGCAGGACTAAACCAAGACTAAAGCAAGACTAAACCAGGACTAAACCAAAACTATACCAAGACTAAAGTAGGACTAAACCAGGACTAAAGCAGAACTAAACCAAGACTAAAGCAAGACTAAACCAAGACCAAAGCAGGACTAAACCAGGACTAAAGCAAGACTAAAGCAGGACTAAACCAGGACTAAACCAGGACTAAACCAAGACTAAACCAAGACTAAACCAAGACTAAACCAAGACTAAAGAAGGACTAAAGCAGGTCTAAAGCAGGTCTAAAGCAGGACTAAAGCAGGACTAAAGCAGGACTAAACCAGGACTAAAGCAGGACTAAACCAGGACTAAACCAGGACTAAACCAGGACTAAAGCAGGACTAAACCAAGACTAAAGAAGGACTAAAGCAGGTCTAAAGCAGGACTAAAGCAGGACTAAAGCAGGACTAAACCAGGACTAAAGCAGGACTAAACCAGGACTAAACCAGGACTAAACCAGGACTAAAGCAGGACTAAAGCAGGACTAAAGCAGGTCTAAAGCAGGACTAAAGCAGGACTAAAGCAGGTCTAAAGCAGGACTAAACCAGGACTAAACCAAGACTAAACCAAGACTAAAGCAGGACTAAACCAAGACTAAAGCAGGACTAAAGCAGGACTAAACCAGGACTAAACCAGGACTAAACCAAGACTAAACCAAGACTAAAGCAGGACTAAAGCAGGACTAAACCAAGACTAAACCAAGACTAAACCAGGACTAAACCAGGACTAAACCAGGACTAAACCAGGACTAAACCAAAACTATACCAAAACTATACCAAGACTAAACCAAGACTAAAGCAGGACTAAACCAGGACTAAACCAAAACTACACCAAGACTAAACCAAGACTAAACCAGGACTAAAGCAAGACTAAACCAGGACTAAACCAGGACTAAAGCAGGACTAAACCAAGACTAAAGCAGGACTAAAGCAGGACTAAACCAAGACTAAACCAGGACTAAAGCAAGACTAAACCAAGACTAAACCAAGACTAAAGCAGGACTAAACCAATACTAAACCAGGACTAAACCAAAACTACACCAAGACTAAACCAAGACTAAAGCAGGACTAAACCAGGACTAAACCAGGACTAAACCAAAACTATACCAAGACTAAAGCAGGACTAAAGAAGGACTAAAGCAGGTCTAAAGCAGGACTAAAGCAGGACTAAAGCAGGACTAAACCAGGACTAAACCAGGACTAAAGCAGGACTAAAGCAGGACTAAAGCAGGTCTAAAGCAGGACTAAAGCAGGACTAAAGCAGGTCTAAAGCAGGACTAAAGCAGGTCTAAAGCAGGACTAAACCAGGACTAAACCAGGACTAAAGCAGGTCTAAAGCAGGACTAAACCAAGACTAAACCAAGACTAAAGCAGGACTAAACCAAGACTAAAGCAGGACTAAAGCAGGACTAAACCAGGACTAAACCAGGACTAAACCAAGACTAAACCAAGACTAAACCAAGACTAAAGCAGGACTAAAGCAAGACTAAACCAAGACTAAACCAGGACTAAACCAGGACTAAACCAGGACTAAACCAAAACTATACCAAGACTAAACCAAGACTAAAGCAGGACTAAACCAGGACTAAACCAAAACTACACCAAGACTAAACCAGGACTAAAGCAAGACTAAACCAGGACTAAACCAGGACTAAAGCAGGACTAAACCAAGACTAAAGCAGGACTAAAGCAGGACTAAACCAAGACTAAACCAGGACTAAACCAAAACTACACCAAGACTAAACCAAGACTAAAGCAGGACTAAAGCAGGACTAAAGCAGGACTAAACCAGGACTAAACCAAAACTATACCAAGACTAAACCAGGACTAAACCAGGACTAAAGCAGGACTAAAAAAGGACTAAACCAAGACTAAACCAAGACTAAACCAGGACTAAAGCAGGACTAAAGCAGGACTAAACCAAGACTAAACCAAGACTAAACCAAGACTAAAGCAGGACTAAAGCAGGACTAAACCAAGACTAAACCAAGACTAAACCAAGACTAAAGCAGGACTAAAGCAGGACTAAAAAAGGACTAAACCAGGACTAAACCAAAACTAAACAAAGACTAAACCAAGACTAAACCAAGACTAAACCAAGACTAAAGCAGGTCTAAAGCAGGACTAAAGCAGGACTAAAGCAGGACTAAAGCAGGTCTAAAGCAGGACTAAAGCAGGACTAAAACAGGTCTAAAGCAGGACTAAAGCAGGTCTAAAGCAGGACTAAAGCAGGACTAAAGCAGGACTAAAGCAGGTCTAAAGCAGGACTAAAACAGGTCTAAAGCAGGTCTAAAGCAGGTCTAAAGCAGGACTAAAGCAGGACTAAAGCAGGACTAAAGCAGGACTAAAGCAGGACTAAAGCAGGACTAAACCAGGACTAAAGCAGGACTAAAGCAGGACTAAAGCAGGTCTAAAGCAGGTCTAAAGCAGGACTAAAGCAGGACTAAAGCAGGTCTAAAGCAGGACTAAACTAAATCCTCCTGATACTTTTTTACTCCTTCAGGGGCCTCTCTGGGAGGTAGAACCTCTCAGGGGCCGCTTTAGGAGCTAGGACCCTCAGGGGCCCCTCTGCCCCCGGTCTAACCCTGTCCCTCTCAGACCAGGTCTCTCTGGAGCCCGGAGACCTGCGCTGGGTCGGGGCCTGGTGGCTCGGCTTCATCTTGGCCTCGTGTTTGCTCCTTCTGACCGCTCTGCCCATTGTGTTCTTCCCCCGAGAGCTCCCCCTGGAGGTGAGAGCATGACATAAAGCAGCACTAAAGCATGACATAAACAGCACTAAAGCATGACATAAGCAGCACTAAAGCATGACATAAACAGCACTAAAGCATGACATAAACCAGCACTAAAGCATGACATAAAACAGCACTAAAGCATGACATAAAGCAGCACTAAAGCAGCACTAAAGCATGACATAAGCAGCACTAAAGCATGACATAAACAGCACTAAAGCATGACATAAACCAGCACTAAAGCATGACATAAAACAGCACTAAAGCATGACATAAAGCAGCACTAAAGCAGCACTAAAGCATGACATAAGCAGCACTAAAGCATGACATAAACAGCACTAAAGCATGACATAAACCAGCACTAAAGCATGACATAAACAGCACTAAAGCATGACATGAAGCAGCACTAAAGCATGACATAAAGCAGCACTAAAGCAGCACTAAAGCAGGACTAAAGCAGCACTAAAGCAGCACTAAAGCATGACATAAACAGCACTAAAGCATGACATAAACAGCACTAAAGCATGACATAAGCAGCACTAAAGCATGACATAAACAGCACTAAAGCATGACATAAACCAGCACTAAAGCATGACATAAAACAGCACTAAAGCATGACATAAAGCAGCACTAAAGCAGCACTAAAGCATGACATAAGCAGCACTAAAGCATGACATAAACAGCACTAAAGCATGACATAAACCAGCACTAAAGCATGACATAAACAGCACTAAAGCATGACATGAAGCAGCACTAAAGCATGACATAAAGCAGCACTAAAGCAGCACTAAAGCAGGACTAAAGCAGCACTAAAGCAGGACTAAAGCAGCACTAAAGCAGCACTAAAGCATGACATAAAGCAGCACTAAAGCATGACATAAAGCAGCACTAAAGCATGACATAAAGCAACACTAAAGCAGCACTAAAGCAGGACTAAAGCAGGACTAAAGCAGGACTAAAGCAGGTCTAAAGCAGGACTAAAGCAGGACTAAAGCAGGACTAAAGCAGGACTAAAGCAGGTCTAAAGCAGGTCCAAAGCAGGTCCAAAGCAGGACTAAAGCAGGTCTAAAGCAGGACTAAACCAGGACTAAAGCAGGTCTAAAGCAGGTCTAAAGCAGGACTAAAGCAGGTCTAAAGCAGGTCTAAAGCAGGTCTAAAGCATGACATAAAGCAGGACTAAAGCAGGTCTAAAGCAGGACTAAAGCAGGACTAAAGCAGGCCTAAAGCAGGTCTAAAGCAGGACTAAAGCAGGACTAAAGCAGGACTAAAGCAGGTCTAAAGCATGACATAAAGCAGGACTAAAGCAGGTCTAAAGCAGGTCTAAAGCAGGACTAAAGCAGGTCTAAAGCAGGACTAAACCAGGACTAAAGCAGGTCTAAAGCAGGACTAAAGCAGGACTAAAGCAGGACTAAAGCAGGTCTAAAGCATGACATAAAGCAGGACTAAAGCAGGTCTAAAGCAGACTAAAGCAGGTCTAAAGCAGGACTAAAGCAGGTCTAAAGCAGGTCTAAAGCAGACTAAAGCAGGTCTAAAGCAGGACTAAAGCAGGACTAAAGCAGGACTAAAGCAGGTCTAAAGCATGACATAAAGCAGGACTAAAGCAGGTCTAAAGCAGGTCTAAAGCAGGACTAAAGCATGACATAAAGCAGGACTAAAGCAGGTCTAAAGCATGACATAAAGCAGGACTAAAGCAGGACTAAAGCAGGTCTAAAGCAGGACTAAAGCAGGACTAAAGCAGGACTAAAGCAGGTCTAAAGCATGACATAAAGCAGGACTAAAGCAGGACTAAAGCAGGTCTAAAGCAGGTCTAAAGCATGACATAAAGCAGGACTAAAGCAGGTCTAAAGCATGACATAAAGCAGCACTAAAGCATGACATAAAGCAGCACTAAAGCATGACATAAAGCAACACTAAAGCAGCACTAAAGCATGACATAAACAGCACTAAAGCATGACATAAACAGCACTAAAGCATGACATAAACCAGCACTAAAGCATGACATAAACAGCACTAAAGCAGCACTAAAGCAGCACTAAAGCAGGACTAAAGCAGCACTAAAGCAGCACTAAAGCATGACATAAAGCAGCACTAAAGCATGACATAAAGCAGCACTAAAGCATGACATAAAGCAACACTAAAGCAGCACTAAAGCAGGACTAAAGCAACACTAAAGCAGCACTAAAGCAGGACTAAAGCAGGACTAAAGCAGGTCTAAAGCAGCACTAAAGCAGGACTAAAGCAGGACTAAAGCAGGTCTAAAGCAGGACTAAAGCAGGACTAAAGCAGGACTAAAGCAGGACTAAAGCAGGACTAAAGCAGGACTAAAGCAGGTCTAAAGCAGGTCCAAAGCAGGACTAAAGCAGGTCTAAAGCAGGACTAAACCAGGACTAAAGCAGGTCTAAAGCAGGTCTAAAGCAGGACTAAAGCAGGACTAAAGCAGGTCTAAAGCAGGACTAAAGCAGGTCTAAAGCAGGTCTAAAGCATGACATAAAGCAGGACTAAAGCAGGTCTAAAGCAGGACTAAAGCAGGTCTAAAGCAGGACTAAAGCAGGACTAAAGCAGGTCTAAAGCAGGTCTAAAGCATGACATAAAGCAGGACTAAAGCAGGTCTAAAGCAGGACTAAAGCAGGTCTAAAGCAGGACTAAAGCAGGACTAAAGCAGGACTAAAGCAGGTCTAAAGCAGGACTAAAGCAGGACTAAAGCAGGACTAAAGCAGGTCTAAAGCATGACATAAAGCAGGACTAAAGCAGGTCTAAAGCAGGTCTAAAGCAGGACTAAACCAGGACTAAACCAGGACTAAAGCAGGTCTAAAGCAGGACTAAACCAGGACTAAAGCAGGTCTAAAGCAGGACTAAAGCAGGACTAAAGCAGGACTAAAGCAGGTCTAAAGCATGACATAAAGCAGGACTAAAGCAGGTCTAAAGCAGACTAAAGCAGGTCTAAAGCAGGACTAAAGCAGGTCTAAAGCATGACATAAAGCAGGACTAAAGCAGGTCTAAAGCAGGTCTAAAGCAGGACTAAACCAGGACTAAAGCAGGTCTAAAGCAGGACTAAAGCAGGACTAAAGCAGGACTAAAGCAGGACTAAAGCAGGTCTAAAGCATGACATAAAGCAGGACTAAAGCAGGTCTAAAGCAGGTCTAAAGCAGGACTAAAGCAGGTCTAAAGCAGGACTAAAGCAGGACTAAAGCAGGTCTAAAGCAGGTCTAAAGCAGGTCTAAAGCAGGACTAAAGCAGGTCTAAAGCAGGACTAAAGCAGGACTAAAGCAGGTCTAAAGCAGGTCTAAAGCAGGTCTAAAGCAGGTCTAAAGCAGGACTAAAGCAGGACTAAAGCAGGACTAAAGCAGGACTAAAGCAGGTCTAAAGCAGGACTAAAGCAGGACTAAAGCAGGACTAAAGCAGGACTAAAGCAGGTCTAAAGCAGGTCTAAAGCAGGACTAAAGCAGGACTAAAGCAGGACTAAAGCAGGTCTAAAGCAGGACTAAAGCAGGACTAAAGCAGGTCTAAAGCAGGACTAAAGCAGGACTAAAGCAGGACTAAAGCAGGACTAAAGCAGGACTAAAGCAGGACTAAAGCAGGTCTAAAGCAGGACTAAAGCAGGTCTAAAGCAGGTCTAAAGCAGGACTAAAGCAGGTCTAAAGCAGGTCTAAAGCAGGACTAAAGCAGGTCTAAAGCAGGTCTAAAGCAGGACTAAAGCAGGACTAAAGCAGGACTAAAGCAGGACTAAAGCAGGTCTAAAGCAGGTCTAAAGCAGGACTAAAGCAGGACTAAAGCAGGACTAAAGCAGGTCTAAAGCAGGACTAAAGCAGGACTAAAGCAGGTCTAAAGCAGGTCTAAAGCAGGACTAAAGCAGGACTAGAGCAGGACTAAAGCAGGTCTAAAGCAGGACTAAAGCAGGTCTAAAGCAGGACTAAAGCAGGACTAAAGCAGGACTAAAGCAGGTCTAAAGCAGGTCTAAAGCAGGACTAAAGCAGGACTAAAGCAGGCCTAAAGCAGGACTAAAGCAGGTCTAAAGCAGGACTAAAGAAGGCCTAAAGCAGGACTAAAGCAGGCCTAAAGCAGGACTAAAGCAGGTCTAAAGCAGGTCTAAAGCAGGACTAAAACAGGCCTAAAGCAGGACTAAAGCAGGTCTAAAGCAGGACTAAAGCAGGACTAAAGCAGGACTAAAGAAGGCCTAAAACAGGACTAAAACAGGTCTAAAGCAGGTCTAAAGCAGGACTAAAACAGGCCTAAAGCAGGACTAAAGCAGGACTAAAGCAGGACTAAAGCAGGTCTAAAGCAGGACTAAAGCAGGACTAAAGCAGGACTAAAGCAGGACTAAAGCAGGACTAAAGCAGGACTAAGGGAAAAGTTGTTGAATGTGGAAATGTAAACACTGGATTCACAAAGATAAAAAACTATATTTTTTCAGGTCCTGGAATATTTGAACAAATAAGAACATTTTTGACCTGATTTATGAAGCATGCAATGCCACGGCCCACTCGAGGCCCACGTGAGGCCCACGTGAGGCCCACTCGAGGCCCACTCGAGGCCCGCGGTATTGGATATTTGACTCAAAAACATTGAGCTTTTACAGATCAAACGAAATTCTGCCAAGAAATGTATAATTCAATAAATTATTGATTAAAGACAATTATTGTGTCCATGAAAACTCATGTGTCCCTGAAGTGCCGTGAAAGTGCGGCCCACTCTGGGGCCCACTATTGGCCCACTCTGGTGGGCCTACTTTGGGGCCCCTGTTTCAGACTCTGGCCTCAGAGGCTGATAAATGTGGGTTTGTTGGTTTCAGGTCGGGGCCGAGCTGGACGACTGTAAACTGCCCCAGGGCGGCTCGTCGGAGACGCTGGGACAATTCATCCGCAGTAAGAGAATAAAACACACACAGATGAACTCTCAGACAGGTGAATTCTCAGGCAGGTGAACTCCCAGGCAGGTGAATTCTCAGGCAGGTGAACCCTCAGGCAGGTGAACTCTCAGGCAGGTGAACTCTCAGGCAGGTGAACTCTCAGGCAGGTGAATTCTCAGGCAGGTGAACTCCCAGGCAGGTGAATTCTCAGGCAGGTGAACTCCCAGGCAGGTGAATTCTCAGGCAGGTGAACCATCAGGCAGGTGAACCCTCAGGCAGGTGAACTCTCAGGCAGGTGAACCCTCAGGCAGGTGAACCCTCAGGCAGGTGAACCCTCAGGCAGGTGAACTCTCAGGCAGGTGAACCCTCAGGCAGGTGAACTCTCAGGCAGGTGAACCCTCAGGCAGGTGAACCCTCAGGCAGGTGAACTCTCAGGCAGGTGAACCCTCAGGCAGGTGAACCCTCAGGCAGGTGAACTCTCAGGCAGGTTAATTCTCAGACAGGTGAATTCTCAGGCAGGTGAACTCTCAGGCAGGTGAACTCTCAGACAGGTGAACTCTCAGGCAGGTGAACTCTCAGACAGGTGAATTCTCAGGCAGGTGAACTCTCAAACAGGTGAACCCTCAGACGGGTGAACTCTCAGGCAGGTGAACTCTCAGGCAGGTGAAGTCTCAGGCAGGTGAACCCTCAGGCAGGTGAACTCTCAGGCAGGTTAATTCTCAGACAGGTGAATTCTCAGGCAGGTGAACTCTCAGGCAGGTTAATTCTCAGACAGGTGAATTCTCAGGCAGGTGAACTCTCAGACAGGTGAACTCTAAGGCAGGTGAAGTCTCAGGCAGGTGAACTCTCAAACAGGTGAACCCTCAGACGGGTGAAATCTCAGGCAGGTGAACTCTCAGGCAGGTGAAGTCTCAGGCAGGTGAACTCTCAGACAGGTGAATTCTCAGGCGGGTGAACTCTCAGGCGGGTGAACTCTCAGGCGGGTGAACTCTCAGGCGGGTGAACTCTCAGGCAGGTGAACTCTCAAACGGGTGAACTCTCAGGCAGGTGAAGTCTCAGACAGGTGAAGTCTCAGGCGGGTGAACTCTCAGGCGGGTGAACTCTCAGGCGGGTGAACTCTCAGTCGGTTGAACTCTCAGGCGGGTGAACTCTCAGGCAGGTGAATTCTCAGGCAGGTGAACCCTCAGGCGGGTGAACTCTCAGTCGGGTGAACTCTCTGGCGGGTGAACTCTCAGGCAGGTGAATTCTCAGGCAGGTGAACCCTCAGGCGGGTGAACTCTCAGTCGGATGAACTCTCTGGCGGGTGAACTCTCAGGCGGGTGAACTCTCAGGCGGGTGAACTCTCAGGCGGGTGAACTCTCAGGCGGGTGAACTCTCAGGCGGGTGAACTCTCAGGCGGGTGAACTCTCAGGCGGGTGAACTCTCAGGTGGGTGAACTCTCAGTCGGGTGAACTCTCTGGCGGGTGAACTCTCTGGCGGGTGAACTCTCTGGCGGGTGAACTCTCAGTCGGGTGAACTCTCAGTCGGGTGAACTCTCAGTCGGGTGAACTCTCTGGCGGGTGAACTCTCAGGCGGGTGAACTCTCTGGCGGGTGAACTCTCAGTCGGGTGAACTCTCAGTCGGGTGAACTCTCTGGCGGGTGAACTCTCAGACGGGTGAACTCTCAGGCGGGTGAACTCTCTGGCGGGTGAACTCTCAGGCGGGTGAACTCTGAGGTGGGTGAACTCTGGCGGGTGAACTCTCTGGCGGGTGAACTCTCAGGCGGGTGAACTCTCAGTCGGGTGAACTCTCAGACGGGTGAACTCTCAGACGGGTGAACTCTCAGTCGGGTGAACTCTCAGACAGGTGAACTCTCAGTCGGGAGTTGTTAGATTCGATCCACAGATTGAGAATGGCTCTTGTACTTGCAGGTTTCCCGCGCACGGCTCTTCGGACCCTCAGGGGCCCCGTGTACATGTGTGTGGTCCTGGCTCAGGTGAACCTGGCGGCGCTGCTCTCAGGACTCGCCACCTTCATGCCCAAGTTCATCGAGCGACAGTTCAGCCAAACCACCTCCTTCTCCAACATGATGATCGGTACTGGACCAGGACCGGGACCGGGACCGGGACCGGGACCAGGACCAGGACCAGGACCGGGACCAGGACCAGAGCAGGACCGGGACCAGGACCAGAGCAGGACCGGGACCAGGACCAAGACCAGGACTGGGACCAGGACCAGGACCGGGACCGGGACCGGGAATGGGACCAGGACCAGGAACAGGACCAGGACCGGGACTGGGACCGGGACGTAGCTGAAATAGGTGTGCACTTCCTGTCCTGCAGGGGGCGTGGCTCTGCCCTTCTCCATCCTGGGCATCGTTCTGGGCGGAGTCCTGATGCGGCGCTGTGGTCTGTCTGTGGTCGGCGCCGGGCGGATGTGTTTCCTGTCCGTGTCTCTGTGTGTCCTGACCGCACTGCCCCTCCTCCTCATCGGATGCTCCACCCACAACGTGCACGGGGTGTACCCACGGCAGGGCATCAGGTCCAATCACACTCAGGGAGGCGGGGCATCAGGTCCAATCACACTCAGGGAGGCGGGGCATCAGGTCCAAACACACTCAGGGAGGCGGGGCATCAGGTCCAATCACACTCAGGGAGGCGGGGCATCAGGTCCAATCACACTCAGGGAGGCGGGGCATCAGGTCCAATCACACTCAGGGAGGCGGGGCATCAGGTCCAAACACACTCAGGGAGGCGGGGCATCAGGTCCAATCACACTCAGGGAGGCGGGGCATCAGGTCCAATCACACTCAGGGAGGCGGGGCATCAGGTCCAATCACACTCAGGGAGGCGGGGCATCAGGTCCAATCACACTCAGGGAGGCGGGGCATCAGGTCCAATCACACTCAGGGAGGCGGGGCATCAGGTCCAATCACACTCAGGGAGGCGGGGCATCAGGTCCAAACACACTCAGGGAGGCGGGGCATCAGGTCCAAACACACTCAGGGAGGCGGGGCATCAGGTCCAAACACACTCAGGGAGGCGGGGCATCAGGTCCAAACACACTCAGGGAGGCGGGGCATCAGGTCCAATCACACTCAGGGAGGCGGGGCATCAGGTCCAAACACACTCAGGGAGGCGGGGCATCAGGTCCAATCACACTCAGGGAGGCGGGGCATCAGGTCCAATCACACTCAGGGAGGCGGGGCATCAGGTCCAATCACACTCAGGGAGGCGGGGCATCAGGTCCAAACACACTCAGGGAGGCGGGGCATCAGGTCCAAACACACTCAGGGAGGCGGGGCATCAGGTCCAATCACACTCAGGGAGGCGGGGCATCAGGTCCAAACACACTCAGGGAGGCGGGGCATCAGGTCCAAACACACTCAGGGAGGCGGGGCATCAGGTCCAAACACACTCAGGGAGGCGGGGCATCAGGTCCAAACACACTCAGGGAGGCGGGGCATCAGGTCCAATCACACTCAGGGAGGCGGGGCATCAGGTCCAATCACACTCAGGGAGGCGGGGCATCAGGTCCAATCACACTCAGGGAGGCGGGGCATCAGGTCCAATCACACTCAGGGAGGCGGGGCATCAGGTCCAAACACACTCAGGGAGGCGGGGCATCAGGTCCAAACACACTCAGGGAGGCGGGGCATCAGGTCCAATCACACTCAGGGAGGCGGGGCATCAGGTCCAAACACACTCAGGGAGGCGGGGCATCAGGTCCAAACACACTCAGGGAGGCGGGGCATCAGGTCCAAACACACTCAGGGAGGCGGGGCATCAGGTCCAAT
The DNA here is from genome assembly GCF_026437365.1 of Eucyclogobius newberryi. Lineage (NCBI taxonomy): Eukaryota > Metazoa > Chordata > Actinopteri > Gobiiformes > Gobiidae > Eucyclogobius > Eucyclogobius newberryi. Next base: position 242,584 of record NW_027315957.1, read on the forward strand.
CACACTCAGGGAGGCGGGGCATCAGGTCCAATCACACTCAGGGAGGCGGGGCATCAGGTCCAAACACACTCAGGGAGGCGGGGCATCAGGTCCAAACACACTCAGGGAGGCGGGGCATCAGGTCCAATCACACTCAGGGAGGCGGGGCATCAGGTCCAATCACACTCAGGGAGGCGGGGCATCAGGTCCAATCACACTCAGGGAGGCGGGGCATCAGGTCCAAACACACTCAGGGAGGCGGGGCATCAGGTCCAAACACACTCAGGGAGGCGGGGCATCAGGTCCAATCACACTCAGGGAGGCGGGGCATCAGGTCCAAACACACTCAGGGAGGCGGGGCATCAGGTCCAAACACACTCAGGGAGGCGGGGCATCAGGTCCAAACACACTCAGGGAGGCGGGGCATCAGGTCCAATCACACTCAGGGAGGCGGGGCATCAGGTCCAAACACACTCAGGGAGGCGGGGCATCAGGTCCAAACACACTCAGGGAGGCGGGGCATCAGGTCCAAACACACTCAGGGAGGCGGGGCATCAGGTCCAATCACACTCAGGGAGGCGGGGCATCAGGTCCAATCACACTCAGGGAGGCGGGGCATCAGGTCCAAACACACTCAGGGAGGCGGGGCATCAGGTCCAAACACACTCAGGGAGGCGGGGCATCAGGTCCAAACACACTCAGGGAGGCGGGGCATCAGGTCCAAACACACTCAGGGAGGCGGGGCATCAGGTCCAATCACACTCAGGGAGGCGGGGCATCAGGTCCAATCACACTCAGGGAGGCGGGGCATCAGGTCCAATCACACTCAGGGAGGCGGGGCATCAGGTCCAATCACACTCAGGGAGGCGGGGCATCAGGTCCAATCACACTCAGGGAGGCGGGGCATCAGGTCCAAACACACTCAGGGAGGCGGGGCATCAGGTCCAAACACACTCAGGGAGGCGGGGCATCAGGTCCAATCACACTCAGGGAGGCGGGGCATCAGGTCCAAACACACTCAGGGAGGCGGGGCATCAGGTCCAATCACACTCAGGGAGGCGGGGCATTAGGGAGGCGGGGCATTAGGGAGGCGGGGCATCAGGGAGGCGGGGCATCAGGGAGGCGGGGCATCAGGGAGGCGGGGCAGCCCTTTCACTGACTTGATGACGTGTCATGTGACTTTGTGTTTCATGTGGACAGAACCAGTGATGACAGAGACATGACCTTTAACCTTTGACCCTGAGAGTTCACCTGAGGATTCTGTCTCAGAGACGTTCTAGTCTCCAGAGCGATGATCCAGATTCATTTGATGATTTATATTTGTGACGAGAGTCACGAGTCTGTTTTACAACAAACGTATGAATAAAGCTGTAGGACCCTGAGGAGGCCCCGCCCACTGGGACAAAGGTCTCTGACTTTGTTAAGAGCCCGAGCCGGGTACTCACCAGCTGAGAGGACATTCTGGACGTGTTTGTCCTCTTGTCCTCTTGTCCTTGGGGTCTCCTCTTGTCCTCTTGTCCTTGGGGTCTTCTCTTGTCCTCTTGTCCTTGGGGTCTTCTCTTGTCCTTGGGGTCTTCTCTTGTCCTCTTGTCTTTGGGTCTTCTCTTGTCCTTGGGGTCTCCTCTTGTCCTCTTGTCCTTGGGGTCTCCTCTTGTTCTCTTGTCCTTGGGGTCTCCTCTTGTCCTTGGGGTCTTCTCTTGTCCTCTTGTCCTTGGGGTCTCCTCTTGTCCTCTTGTCCTTGGGGTCTTCTCTTGTCCTCTTGTCCTTGGGGTCTCCTCTTGTCCTCTTGTCCTTGGGGTCTTCTCTTGTCCTCTTGTCCTCTTGTCCTCGGGGTCTTCTCTTGTCCTCTTGTCCTTGGGGTCTTCTCTTGTCCTCTTGTCCTCTTGTCCTTGGGGTCTTCTCTTGTAAACCTGATGTTTGTACCACATCGTCTGTTGTGACTTTGTCTGAAACCTAAAGATTTACTTAACTTTGTTTTTATTTGCTGGTTTAGTTCTGGCTCGGCCCCTGGCTCGGCCCCTGGTCCGGTCTGTGAGTCCTGCTGTTGCCCGGAGGACTCGTTTAACCCGGTCTGTGGCTCTGATGGCATGGAGTTCCGCTCGCCGTGTCACGCCGGCTGCACGTCCCAGGAAACACATCCAGAGAGCGGGCGCAGCACCGTGAGTCCTGACCCGCTTTGACCCGCTTTGACCCGCTTTGACCCGCTAAGACCCGCTAAGACCCGCTTTGACCCGCTAAGACCCGCTAAGACCCGCTTTGACCCGCTAAGACCCGCTTTGACCCGCTAAGACCCGCTTTGACCCGCTAAGACCCGCTTTGACCCGCTTTGACCCGCTTTGACCCGCTAAGACCCGCTTTGACCCGCTTTGACCCGCTTTGACCCGCTAAGACCCGCTAAGACCTGCTTTGACCCGCTTTGACCCGCTAAGACCCGCTTTGACCCGCTTTGACCCGCTAAGACCCGCTTTGAGCCACTTTTATCCTTTTATGACTCAAATTAAAGTATCATAAAGAGTGACCAGGGAGTGACCCGAGAGTGACCCAAGAGTGACCAGGGAGTGACCCAAGAGTGACCAGGGAGTGACCCGAGAGTGACCAGGGAGTGACCCAAGAGTGACCAGGGAGTGACCCAAGAGTGACCCGGGAGTGACCCGGGAGTGACCCAGGAGTGACCCGGGAGTGACCCAGGAGTGACCCAAGAGTGACCCGAGAGTGACCCAAGAGTGACCAGGGAGTGACCCAAGAGTGACCAAGAGTGACCCGAGAGTGATCCAAGAGTAACCAGAGAGTGACCCAAGAGTGACCCGGGAGTGACCCAAGAGTGACCCGGGAGTGACCAGGGAGTGACCCAAGAGTGACCAGGGAGTGACCCAAGAGTGACCCGGGAGTGACCCAAGAGTGACCCGAGAATGACCCGAGAGTGACCCGGGAGTGACCCGGGAGTGACCCGAGAGTGACCCGGGAGTGACCCGAGAGTGACCCGAGAGTGACCAGGGAGTGACCCAAGAGTGACCCGGGAGTGACCCAAGAGTGACCCGAGAGTGACCAGGGAGTGACCCAAGAGTGACCCGAGAGTGACCAGGGAGTGACCCAAGAGTGACCCGGGAGTGACCCTAGAGTGACCAGGGAGTGACCAGGGAGTGACCCGAGAGTGACCCGAGAGTGATCCAAGAGTAACCAGGGAGTGACCCGAGAGTGACCCGAGAGTGACCCGGGAGTGACCCAAGAGTGACCCGAGAGTGACCCAAGAGTGGGCCAAGAGTGACCAGGGAGTGACCCAAGAGTGACCCAAGAGTGACCCAAGAGTGACCCAAGAGTGACCCGAGAGTGATCCAAGAGTAACCAGAGAGTGACCCAAGAGTGACCCGGGAGTGACCCAAGAGTGACCAGGGAGTGACCAGGGAGTGACCCAAGAGTGACCAGGGAGTGACCCAAGAGTGAGCCAAGAGTGACCCAAGAGTGACCAGGGAGTGACCCAAGTGTGACCCAAGAGTGACCCAAGAGTGACCAGGGAGTGACCAGGGAGTGACCAGGGAGTGACCAGGGAGTGACCAGGGAGTGACCCAAGTGTGACCCAAGTGTGACCCAAGAGTGACCCAAGAGTGACCCAAGAGTGACTTAGAGTGACCAGGGAGTGACCAGGGAGTGACCCAAGTGTGACCCAAGAGTGACCAGGGAGTGAGCCAAGAGTGACCAGGGAGTGACCCAAGTGTGACCCAAGAGTGAGCCAAGAGTGACCAGGGAGTGACCAGGGAGTGACCCAAGAGTGACCCAAGAGTGACCAGGGAGTGACCCAAGTGTGACCCAAGAGTGACCCAAGAGTGACCAGGGACTGACCAGGGAGTGACCCAAGAGTGACCCAAGTGTGACCCGGGAGTGATCCAAGAGTGACCAGGGAGTGACCCAAGAGTGACCCGAGAGTGACCCGGGAGTGACCCGAGAGTGACCCGAGAGTGACCCAAGAGTGACCCAAGAGTGACCCAAGAGTGACCCAACCAGAGAGTGACCCAAGAGTGACCAGGGAGTGACCCGGGAGTGACCCGGGAGTGACCCAGGAGTGACCCAAGAGTGACCAGGGAGTGACCCAAGAGTGAGCCAAGTGTGACCCAAGTGTGAGCCAAGAGTGACCCAAGAGTGACCAGGGAGTGACCAGGGAGTGACCCAAGAGTGACCCAAGAGTGACCAGGGAGTGACCCAAGTGTGACCCAAGAGTGACCCAAGAGTGACCAGGGAGTGACCCAAGTGTGACCCAAGAGTGACCCAAGAGTGACCAGGGAGTGAGCCAAGAGTGACCCAGGAGTGACCCAAGTGTGACCCAAGAGTGACCCAAGAGTGACCAGGGAGTGACCCAAGTGTGACCAGGGAGTGACCAGGGAGTGACCAGGGAGTGACCCAAGAGTGACCAGGGAGTGACCCAAGTGTGACCCAAGAGTGACCCAAGAGTGACCAGGGAGTGACCAGGGAGTGACCCAAGTGTGACCCAAGTGTGACCCAAGAGTGACCCAAGAGTGACCCAAGAGTGACCAGGGAGTGACCCAAGTGTGACCCAAGAGTGACCCAAGAGTGACCAGGGAGTGAGCCAAGAGTGACCCGGGAGTGACCAGGGAGTGACCCAAGTGTGACCCAAGAGTGACCCAAGAGTGACCCAAGAGTGACCCAAGAGTGTTTCGCAGTGTTTGTCTCGGTTCAAACCACGATGCTGCTCTGTGATTGGTCAGGAGCAAACGAATCAGCCGATCAAGATGAATGAAGTGTTTGTTCATGTGTTTTATCCCAGAACTTCACCAACTGTGGCTGCGTCTCTGGTCCTGGTCCTGGTCCTGGTCCTGGTCTTGGTCCTACATCTGGTCCTGGTCCTGGTCCTGGTCCTGGTCCTGGTCCTGGTCTTGGTCCTACATCTGGTCCTGGTCCTGGTCCTGGTCCTGTTCCGGGTCCAGACCAGGGCTGGGCGGTTCCTGGTTCCTGTGGGAGTCCGTGTTCAGACCTGATCGTCGTCTTCATGTTTTTTGTGGCGATGACGTGTTTCATCGCCTCGTTCTGCCACACGCCGTCCTGCATCCTCATCCTCAGGTGTGTGAGGGGCGGGGCTAAAGCTGCTGTGTGTGAGGGGCGGGGCTAAAGCTGCTGTGTGTGAGGGGCGGGGCTACAGGTGCTGTGTGTGAGGGGCGGGGCTAAAGCTGCTGTGTGTGAGGGGCGGGGCTAAAGCTGCTGTGTGTGAGGGGCGGGGCTACAGGTGCTGTGTGTGAGGGGCGGGGCTAAAGCCGGTGTGTGAGGGGCGTGGCTAAAGCTGCTGTGTGTGAGGGGCGGGGCTAAAGCTAGTTTGTGTGAGGGGCGGGGCTAAAGCTGCTGTGTGTGAGGGGCGGGGCTACAGGTGCTGTGTGTGAGGGGCGGGGCTACAGGTGCTGTGTGTGAGGGGCGGGGCTAAAGCTGCTGTGTGTGAGGGGCGGGGCTAAAGCTGCTGTGTGTGAGGGGCGGGGCTACAGGTGCTGTGTGTGAGGGGCGGGGCTAAAGCTGCTGTGTGTGAGGGGCGGGGCTAAAGCTGCTGTGTGTGAGGGGCGGGGCTACAGGTGCTGTGTGTGAGGGGCGGGGCTAAAGCTGCTGTGTGTGAGGGGCGGGGCTAAAGCTGCTGTGTGTGAGGGGCGGGGCTACAGGTGCTGTGTGTGAGGGGCGGGGCTAAAGCCGGTGTGTGAGGGGCGTGGCTAAAGCTGCTGTGTGTGAGGGGCGGGGCTAAAGCTAGTTTGTGTGAGCGGCGGGGCTAAAGCTAGTTTGTGTGAGGGGCGGGGCTAAAGGGAGCAGGCACAGGAACAGTTTTGCCTCATTTCTTTGACTTCTCTGCATATGAGGGGCGTGGCTAAAGATAGCGTGTGTAAGGGGCGTGGCTAAAGCCTCTACACCGCATTTTAACCTCTCTTTATGTCATGCTAATGCTAATGCTAATGTTAGACGCTTTATGACCTGGAAATATCAGATTGTGGCTCTTGACAAAGCGAGTGCCATAAACAGGAAACAGCTGTTGCTAACGTGCTACGCTAGCTTTGTGATGCTAACGCGTTTTGCTAGCTTTGTGTTGCCAACGCGCTTTGCTAGCTTTGTGTTGCCAACGCGCTATGCTAGCTTTGTGTTGCTAACCCGCTTTGTGTTGCTAACGCGCTATGCTAGCTTTGTGTTGCCAACGCGCTTTGCTAGCTTTGTGTTGCTAACGCGCTTTGTGTTGCTAACGCGCTGTGCTAGCTTTGTGTTGCTAACACGCTTAGTGTTGCCAACGCGCTTTGCTAGCTTTGTGTTGCTAACCCGCTTTGTGTTGCCAACGCACTTTGCTAGCTTTGTGTTGCTAACGCGCTATGCTAGCTTTGTGTTGCCAACGCGCTTTGCTAGCTTTGTGTTGCTAACGCGCTTTGCTAGCTTTGTGTTGCCAACGCGCTTTGCTAGCTTTGTGTTGCTAACGCGCTATGCTAGCTTTGTGTTGCTAACGTTCCTCTGTGTCAGGTCGGTGCCGGTGGAGGACAAGTCGTTCGCTGTGGGACTTCAGTACATGTTCTTCAGAGTCCTGGGTGAGTTCTTCTCACGTTGAGGTCAGAGGTCACAGCACTGAGGGGCGTGGCCTGGCGTCACATGACTCTTCTGTTTGCGTCCTCAGCGTTCATGCCGGGCCCAGTGCTTTACGGCCGCGTCATCGACTCCACGTGTTTGCTCTGGGGAAAGAAGTGCAACAGCGACACCTCCTGTTTGTACTACGACATGGACCTGTTCAGAACCAGGTCAGAACCCGGACTGAACCCGGACTGAACCCGGACTGAACCCGGACTGAACCCGGACTGAACCCGGACTGAACCCGGACTGAACCCGGACTAAACCCAGACTAAAGCCCTCTCTTCTGCTGCAGGTTCTTGGGTCTACAGCTGGTCTTCTTTTGTGGCGGTTGGTTTTGTTTCTTGGTGATGATTTTGCTTCAGAGACGAGCCAAAAAACAAGAGACGAAACTCAAATATGAACTGACCTCCACCGAGCCCGAAGTAGGACTAAACCAGGGCTAAACCAGGACTAAACCAGGGCTAAACCAGGACTAAACCAGGGCTAAACCAGGACTAAACCAGGGCTAAACCAGGACTAAACCAGGGCTAAACCAGGACTAAAGCAGGGCTAAAGCAGGACTAAACCAGGGCTAAACCAGGACTAAACCAGGGCTAAACCAGGACTAAACCAGGGCTAAACCAGGACTAAACCAGGGCTAAACCAGGACTAAAGCAGGGCTAAAGCAGGACTAAACCAGGGCTAAACCAGGACTAAAGCAGGACTAAACCAGGGCTAAAGCAGGACTAAACCAGGACTAAACCAGGTCTAAACCAGGGCTAAACCAGGACTAAACCAGGGCTAAACCAGGACTAAACCAGGGCTAAACCAGGACTAAAGCAGGACTAAACCAGGGCTAAACCAGGGCTAAACCAGGACTAAACCAGGACTAAAGCAGGACTAAACCAGGGCTAAACCAGGGCTAAACCAGGACTAAAGCAGGACTAAACCAGGACTAAACCAGGGCTAAACCAGGACTAAACCAGGACTAAAGCAGGACTAAACCAGGACTAAACCAGGACTAAACCAGGACTAAACCAGGTCTAAACCAGGTCTAAACCAGGGCTAAACCAGGGCTAAACCAGGACTAAACCAGGGCTAAACCAGGACTAAACCAGGGCTAAACCAGGACTAAACCAGGGCTAAACCAGGACTAAAGCAGGGCTAAAGCAGGACTAAACCAGGGCTAAACCAGGACTAAAGCAGGACTAAACCAGGGCTAAAGCAGGACTAAACCAGGACTAAACCAGGTCTAAACCAGGGCTAAACCAGGACTAAACCAGGACTAAACCAGGACTAAACCAGGGCTAAACCAGGACTAAACCAGGACTAAAGCAGGACTAAACCAGGACTAAACCAGGACTAAACCAGGTCTAAACCAGGGCTAAACCAGGACTAAACCAGGACTAAACCAGGGCTAAACCAGGACTAAACCAGGGCTAAACCAGGACTAAACCAGGGCTAAACCAGGACTAAACCAGGGCTAAACCAGGACTAAAGCAGGGCTAAAGCAGGACTAAACCAGGGCTAAACCAGGACTAAAGCAGGACTAAACCAGGGCTAAAGCAGGACTAAACCAGGACTAAACCAGGTCTAAACCAGGGCTAAACCAGGACTAAACCAGGGCTAAACCAGGACTAAACCAGGGCTAAACCAGGACTAAACCAGGGCTAAACCAGGGCTAAACCAGGACTAAACCAGGACTAAAGCAGGACTAAACCAGGGCTAAACCAGGGCTAAACCAGGACTAAAGCAGGACTAAACCAGGACTAAACCAGGGCTAAACCAGGACTAAAGCAGGACTAAACCAGGACTAAACCAGGACTAAACCAGGTCTAAACCAGGTCTAAACCAGGGCTAAACCAGGACTAAACCAGGTCTAAACCAGGGCTAAACCAGGACTAAACCAGGACTAAACCAGGACTAAACCAGGGCTAAACCAGGTCTAAACCAGGGCTAAACCAGGGCTAAACCAGGACTAAAGCAGGACTAAACCAGGGCTAAAGCAGGACTAAAGCAGGACTAAACCAGGTCTAAACCAGGGCTAAACCAGGGCTAAACCAGGACTAAAGCAGGACTAAACCAGGGCTAAACCAGGACTAAACCAGGGCTAAACCAGGACTAAAGCAGGACTAAACCAGGGCTAAAGCAGGACTAAACCAGGACTAAACCAGGTCTAAACCAGGACTAAAGCAGGACTAAACCAGGACTAAAGCAGGGCTAAACCAGGGCTAAACCAGGACTAAACCAGGACTAAACCAGGGCTAAACCAGGACTAAAGCAGGACTAAACCAGGGCTAAAGCAGGACTAAACCAGGGCTAAACCAGGGCTAAACCAGGACTAAACCAGGGCTAAACCAGGACTAAACCAGGACTAAACCAGGACTAAACCAGGACTAAACCAGGACTAAACCAGGACTAAACCAGGGCTAAACCAGGACTAAAGCAGGACTAAACCAGGGCTAAACCAGGACTAAACCAGGACTAAAGCAGGACTAAACCAGGACTAAAGCAGGGCTAAACCAGGGCTAAACCAGGACTAAACCAGGGCTAAAGCAGGACTAAACCAGGACTAAACCAGGTCTAAACCAGGACTAAACCAGGGCTAAACCAGGACTAAACTAGGGCTAAACCAGGACTAAACCAGGGCTAAACCTTGCATTTAGCCTAATATATTCTGTGAAACTCCTTGTGCAGCTTTTGAGTTTAAGTTACTCTTGTATTTACGGCACATTTCTTATTTGAATATTCATATTTCAGACTTTTATTGAAACGATGTGAATGTGATCGAGTCCGACTCGTTAAGACTCATTATTTTTATTATTTGGCCACCAGAGGGCGTGAGCAGCCAATCAGACAAGGCCCCGCCTCTGGAGGAGTGACCGTTTTACACCTTTAAAGTGTCGATACTTAAACATGAACTAAACGTGCCAAAGAAGCAGTAAAGACCAAATAAAACTATAATAATGTGTATTTTTGTAATGACTTTTGTATTTCTGAAAAATGTGAATAAAGTCAGATTAAAGAGCGTCTCTTGTGGCTCCTGACCCTCTGATTGGTCCGGTGTCCCCACTGGTATCACCCCCCCCCCGGGGCCGGTCCTGGAGGTCCTCGGGAGAGCGTCGGCTCCTTCGTCCTCGGGAGGGCGTCGGCTCCTTCGTCCTCGGGAGGGCGTCGGCTCCTTCGTCCTCGGGAGGGCGTCGGCTCCTTCGTCCTCGGGAGGGCGTCGGCTCCTTCGTCCTCGGGAGGGCGTCGGCTCCTTCGTCCTCGGGAGGGCGTCGGCTCCTTCGTCCTCGGGAGGGCGTCGGCTCCTTCGTCCTCGGGAGGGCGTCGGCTCCTTCGTCCTCGGGAGGGCGTCGGCTCTTTCGTCCTCGGGAGGGCGTCGGCTCCTTCGTCCTCGGGAGGGCGTCGGCTCTTTCGTCCTCGGGAGGGCGTCGGCTCCTTCGTCCTCGGGAGGGCGTCGGCTCTTTCGTCCTCGGGAGGGCGTCGGCTCTTTCGTCCTCGGGAGGGCGTCGGCTCCTTCGTCCTCGGGAGGGCGTCGGCTCTTTCGTCCTCAGGAGGGCGTCGGCTCCTTCGTCCTCAGGAGGGCGCAGTAGAGCCGCACGTAGCAGTAGGCCACGCCCACGCCGCAGTACACAGACGTGACCAGCAGGGGCAGAAACGGCAGGCGCTGGCTCACCATGGACAGAGGCAGGAGCAGCTCACACACGACACTGACCAGAGCCAGACCAGACAGGTACCAGCGGTCAGCAGCGGTCAGCAGAGGCCTGAGGAGAGAGAGGCATCATGGGAAACGCTAAGGAGAGAGTGGAGCGCCCCCTGTGGTCAGACGGAGGTGGAGCGCCCCCTGTGGTCAGACAGAGGTGTTGCATTTACCCGTGCAGCCTGTAGAGGGCGCTGAAGGAGAAGACTGTGAACAGGAGCATCAGGAGCAGCTTCAGCGGCAGCTCTGAAAACACAGAACAATCACACCAGATGCCCTCCCGAGGTCAGATGAGGTCAGACGAGGTCAGATGTGGTCAGATGAGGTCAGATGAGGTCAGACGAGGTCAGATGTGGTCAGATGAGGTCAGACGAGGTCAGATGAGGTCAGATGTGGTCAGATGAGGTCAGATGAGGTCAGATGAGGTCAGATGTGGTCAGATGTGGTCAGATGAGGTCAGATGCCCTCCAGAGGTCAGATGTGGTCAGATGAAGTCAGATGAGGTCAGATGAGGTCAGATGAGGTCAGATGAGGTCAGATGAGGTCAGATGTGGTCAGATGAGGTCAGATGAGGTCAGATGTGGTCAGATGAGCTCAGATGTGGTCAGATGTGGTCAGATGAGGTCAGATGTGGTCAGATGAGATCAGATGTGGTCAGATGCCCTCCCATGATCAGATGAGGTCAGATGAAGTCAGATGAGGTCAGATGAGGTCAGATGAGGTCAGATGTGGTCAGATGAGGTCAGATGTGGTCAGATGAGATCAGATGAGGTCAGATGAGGTCAGATGAGGTCAGATGTGGTCAGATGTGGTCAGATGAGGTCAGATGAGGTCAGATGAGTCAGATGTGGTCAGATGTGGTCAGATGAGTCAGATGTGGTCAGATGAGGTCAGATGAGGTCAGATGCCCTCCCATGATCAGATGAGGTCAGATGAGGTCAGATGTGGTCAGATGCCCTCCAGAGGTCAGATGAGGTCAGATGTGGTCAGATGAGGTCAGATGTGGTCAGATGAGGTCAGATGTGGTCAGATGAGGTCAGATGAGGTCAGATGAGGTCAGATGTGGTCAGATGCCCTCCCATGATCAGATGAGGTCAGATGAGGTCAGATGTGGTCAGATGCCCTCCAGAGGTCAGATGAGGTCAGATGTGGTCAGATGAGGTCAGATGTGGTCAGATGAAGTCAGATGTGGTCAGATGAGGTCAGATGAGGTCAGATGTGGTCAGATGAGGTCAGATGTGGTCAGATGAGGTCAGATGCCCTCCCATGATCAGAAGAGGTCAGATGTGGTCAGATGAGGTCAGATGTGGTCAGATGAGGTCAGATGCCCTCCCATGATCAGATGAGGTCAGATGAGGTCAGATGAGGTCAGATGCCCTCCCATGATCAGATGAGGTCAGATGAGGTCAGATGAGGTCAGATGTGGTCAGATGCCCTCCAGAGGTCAGATGAGGTCAGATGAGCTCAGATGTGGTCAGATGTGGTCAGATGAGGTCAGATGTGGTCAGATGAGGTCAGATGTGGTCAGATGTGGTCAGATGTGGTCAGATGAGGTCAGATGTGGTCAGATGAGGTCAGATGTGGTCAGATGCCCTCCCATGATCAGATGAGGTCAGATGAGGTCAGATGTGGTCAGATGCCCTCCCATGATCAGATGAGGTCAGATGAAGTCAGATGAGGTCAGATGAGGTCAGATGTGGTCAGATGTGGTCAGATGAAGTCAGATGTGGTCAGATGAAGTCAGATGTGGTCAGATGAAGTCAGATGTGGTCAGATGAGGTCAGATGAGGTCAGATGAGGTCAGATGTGGTCAGATGAGGTCAGATGAGGTCAGATGAGGTCAGATGCCCTCCCATGATCAGATGTGGTCAGATGAGGTCAGATGAGTCAGATGTGGTCAGATGAGGTCAGATGTGGTCAGATGTGGTCAGATGTGGTCAGATGAGGTCAGATGAGTCAGATGAGGTCAGATGAGGTCAGATGTGGTCAGATGTGGTCAGATGTGGTCAGATGAGGTCAGATGAGTCGGATGAAGTCAGATGAGGTCAGATGAGGTCAGATGTGGTCAGATGTGGTCAGATGTGGTCAGATGAGGTCAGATGAGGTCAGATGTGGTCAGATGCCCTCCCATGATCAGATGAGGTCAGATGAAGTCAGATGAGGTCAGATGAGGTCAGATGAGGTCAGATGCCCTCCCATGATCAGATGTGGTCAGATGAGGTCAGATGAGTCAGATGTGGTCAGATGAGGTCAGATGTGGTCAGATGTGGTCAGATGAGGTCAGATGTGGTCAGATGTAGTCAGATGTGGTCAGATGAGGTCAGATGAAGTCAGATGAGGTCAGATGTGGTCAGATGTGGTCAGATGAGGTCAGATGTGGTCAGATGAGGTCAGATGTGGTCAGATGAAGTCAGATGTGGTCAGATGTGGTCAGATGAGGTCAGATGAGGTCAGATGTGGTCAGATGAAGTCAGATGCCCTCCCATGATCAGATGAGGTCAGATGAGGTCAGATGAGGTCAGATGAAGTCAGATGAAGTCAGATGAAGTCAGATGAGGTCAGATGTGGTCAGATGAGGTCAGATGAGGTCAGATGAAGTCAGATGAGGTCAGATGAGGTCAGATGAAGTCAGATGAGGTCAGATGTGGTCAGATGAAGTCAGATGAAGTCAGATGAGGTCAGATGTGGTCAGATGAGGTCAGATGAGGTCAGATGTGGTCAGATGAGGTCAGATGTGGTCAGATGCCCTCCCATGATCAGATGAGGTCAGATGAGGTCAGATGTGGTCAGATGAGGTCAGATGTGGTCAGATGAGGTCAGATGTGGTCAGATGTGGTCAGATGCCCTCCCATGATCAGATGAGGTCAGATGAGGTCAGATGAAGTCAGATCAGGTCAGATGTGGTCAGATGAGGTCAGATGCCCTCCCATGATCAGATGAGGTAAGATGAGGTCAGATGAGGTCAGATGTGGTCAGATGTGGTCAGATGTGGTCAGATGAGGTCAGATGTGGTCAGATGAGGTTAGATGTGGTCAGATGCCCTCCCATGATCAGATGTGGTCAGATGTGGTCAGATGAGGTCAGACGAGGTCAGATGTGGTCAGATGAGGTCAGATGTGGTCAGATGAGGTCAGATGTGGTCAGATGAAGTCAGACGAGGTCAGACGTGGTCAGATGCCCTCCCATGATCAGATGAGGTCAGATGAGGTCAGATGTGGTCAGATGAGGTCAGATGAGGTCAGATGCCCTCCAGAGGTCAGATGAGGTCAGATGTGGTCAGATGTGGTCAGATGAGGTCAGATGTGGTCAGATGTGGTCAGATGAGATCAGATGAGGTCAGATGAGGTCAGATGTGGTCAGATGTGGTCAGATGAAGTCAGATGAGGTCAGATGAGGTCAGATGTGGTCAGATGTGGTCAGATGTGGTCAGATGAGGTCAGATGTGGTCAGATGTGGTCAGATGAGGTCAGATGAGGTCAGATGTGGTCAGATGTGGTCAGATGTTTTACCTGCAGTGGTGAAGATGAGCGGGCAGAGGGAGTAATGTCCTGTCGACGCCAACACCAGAAATATCCCAGCATCCTCTCTGCTCTGCACGGCCAGAACGCTACGGCAACACAAACATGTGACAGAGGAAAGTGACACACTGAGACTTTAATCCTGATGGTCATCTGATGATGTCATCACGGTCATCTCCTTATTCTTACAATTTACAGTTCAATACAGAATTGGACATGTGCTGCTCTGACTCCGCCCTGACCCCACTCTGACCCCGCCCTGCTCTGACCCCACTCTGACCCCCGCTCTGACCCCGCTCTGACTTTGCCCTGGACCCTGCTCTGACCTCGCTCTGACCACCGCTCTGACCTCGCTCTGACCTCGCTCTGACCTCGCTCCGACCCCGCTCTGACCCCGCTCTGACCTCGCTCTGACCCCGCTCTAACTCCATTCTGCTCCGACCCCCGCTCTGACCCTGTTCTGACTTCGCCCTGGACCCTGCTCTGACCTCGCTCTGACCCCCGGTCTGACCTTGCTCTGACCCCCGCTCTGACCCCGCTCTGACCCCCGCTCCGACCCCGCTCCGACCCCGCTCCGACCCCACTCTGACCTCGCTCTGACCCCCGCTCTGAGCCCCGCTCTAACTCCATTCTGACTCCACCCTGCTCTGACCCCACCCTGACCCCACTCTGACCCCGCTCTGACCTCAGGGGCAGGACTGCCAGCAGCACAGCCTTCTCGTGGACGTGCCAGCCGAACAGGAACGAGCCGAGAGCAGAAAGAACCAGAGCTCGAAGAAACGACGAGGAGCAACGAGGACGAGACATCAGGCAAAACACCACAGGCTGTGGACACAAGGACACGTGAGAACTGGACCGGGACAGGACCAGGACAGGACCAGGACTGGACTCACCAGAATGGTCAGAGCGGTGCAGAGCAGAGTCACTGAGGGAGTGACCGAGGGCAGCACCGTGTGGTGGAACTCCTGGACCAGACCTCCGGTCATCGAGGCCTGAGAGCCGGACTGAACCAGGCCCAGACGCTGACCTGAGGACAGGACTGAAGCTCAGACCAGCTGCAGGTCTGACCAGCTGCAGGTCTGACCAGGTCTTACCCAGCACAGTGAGGCCCTTGTCCACAGCGTTGTAGAGGGCCCAGGCGTTGGGGGCCCAGTAGGCGTGGCACAGTCCTCGTTTAAACGGGAAGAGACGAGACAAAACCTGAGGCATCTGACCCTGAGGAAGTGACCCAGAAGTGACCACACCATGTGAGTGACAGTTAGCATGTGTGAGTGACAGTTACCATGTGTGAGTGACAGTTACCATGGCGATGAAGGGGCCGAAGGACACAGCAGTGACCGAGACCACGATGAACCCCAGAGCCGAGAAACGCAGCAAACTGAAGCTCGTCCAGTTCAAGCGTCCGTCTGCAGGACACACAGAGGACACGCCCCTTATACAGAGGACATGCCCCTTATACAGAGACCACGCCCCTTATACAGAGACCATGCCCCTTATACAGAGACCACGCCCCTTATATAGAAGACACGCCCCTTATACAGAAGACACGCCCCTCACACAGAAGACACGCCCCTCACACAGAGGACACGCCCCTCACACAGAGGACACGCCCCTTATACAGAAGATACACCCCTCACACACAGATGACACGCCCCTCAAACACAGATGACACGCCCCTCACACACAGATGACACGCCCCTCACACACAGATGACATGCCCCTCACACACAGATGATGTAGTAGTAGTAGCAGGTCTAAAGCGGGACTAAAGCAGGACTAAAGCAGGTCTAAAGCAGGTCTAAAGCGGGACTAAAGCAGGACTAAAGCAGGTCTAAAGCAGGTCTAAAGCAGGTCTAAAGCGGGACTAAAGCAGGACTAAAGCAGGTCTAAAGCAGGTCTAAAGCAGGACTAAAGCAGGTCTAAAGCAGGACTAAAGCAGGACTAAAGCAGGACTAAAGCAGGACTAAAGCAGGTCTAAAGCAGGACTAAAGCAGGACTAAAGCAGGTTTAAAGCAGGTCTAAAGCGGGACTAAAGCGGGACTAAAGCGGGACTAAAGCGGGACTAAAGCGGGTCTAAAGCGGGTCTAAAGCAGGACTAAAGCAGGACTAAAGCAGGTCTAAAGCAGGACTAAAGCAGGACTAAAGCAGGTCTAAAGCAGGACTAAAGCAGGACTAAAGCAGGTCTAAAGCGGGACTAAAGCAGGACTAAAGCAGGACTAAAGCAGGACTAAAGCAGGACTAAAGCAGGTCTAAAGCAGGACTAAAGCAGGACTAAAGCAGGACTAAAGCAGGTCTAAAGCAGGACTAAAGCAGGACTAAAGCAGGTCTAAAGCAGGACTAAAGCAGGACTAAAGCAGGTCTAAAGCAGGTCTAAAGCAGGACTAAAGCAGGACTAAAGCAGGACTAAAGCAGGTCTAAAGCAGGACTAAAGCAGGTCTAAAGCGGGTCTAAAGCGGGACTAAAGCGGGACTTACCTGGATGGTCCTGGCTGAAGCAGTAGGAGCGCAGCAGATAAACGCCGTAGGCTGGAGCCACGTACAGATAAATGTGTTTGAGGTTCAACAGGATGGAGAAGAGCAGCGCCCCCTGCAGGTGTTTGGACTGACAGCACACACAGGGTTAAACATTTAGAACCAGAGAGGGTCCAGAGTCCAGAGAGGGTCCAGAGAGGGTCCAGAGAAGGTCCAGAGAAGGTCCAGAGAAGGTCCAGAGAGGGTCCAGAGAGGGTCCAGAGTAGGTCCAGAGTAGGTACAGAGAAGGTCCAGAGAAGGTCCAGAGTCCAGATAGGGTCCAGAGAGGGTCCAGAGAGGGTCCAGAGAGAGTCCAGAGAGAAGGTCCAGAGAGAGTCCATAGAAGGTCCAGAGAAGGTCCAGAGAGTGTCCAGAGAAGGTCCATAGTCCGGAGAGAGTCCAGAGATAAGGTCCAGAGAGAAGGTCCAGAGAGAGTCTAGAGAAGGTCCAGAGAAGGTCCATTGTCCAGTGAGGGTCCAGAGAGAGTCTAGAGAAGGTCCAGAGTTCAGAGTCCAGAGAAGGTCCAGAGTGAGCCCAGAGAAAGTCCAGAGAGAGTCCAGAGAAGGTCCAGAGAAGGTCCAGAGAGAGAGACCAGAGACGGTCCAGAAAGAAGGTCCAGAATCCAGAGAGAATGTCCAGAGTCCAGAGAGAGAGTCCAGAGAAGGTCCAGAGAGAGAGACCAGAGAAGGTCCAGAGAGAGTCCAGAGAGAAGGTCCAGAGAAAGTCCATAGAAGGTCCAGAGAAGGTCCAGAGAGAGTCCAGAGAGAAGGTCCAGAGAGTCCAGAATCCAGAGAAGGTCCATAGTCCAGAGAGAGTCCAGAGTGAAAGTCCAGAGAGAAGGTCAAGAGAGAGTCTAGAGAAGGTCCAGAGAAGGTCCAGTGAGGGTCCAGAGAGTCTAGAGAAGGTCCAGAGTTCAGAAAGGTCCAGAGAAGGTCCAGAGTGAGCCCAGAGAGAGTCCAGAGAAGGTCCAGAGAGAGTCCAGAGAGAGTCCAGAGAGAGTCCAGAGAAGGTCCAGAGAGAAGGTCCAGATTCCAGAGAGAGAGTCAAAAGAGTCCAGAGAAGGTCCAGAGAGAAGGTCCAGATTCCAGAGAGAGAGTCAAAAGAGTCCAGAGAAGGTCCAGAGAGAGAGACCAGAGAAGGCCCAGAAAAGGTCCAGAGTCCAGAGAGATTCCAGAGAGAGTCCAGAGAAGGTCCAGAGTTCAGGGAGAGTCCAGGGAGAGTCCAGAGAGAGTCCAGAGAGAGTCCAGACCTGCAGGTGTTTGGACACAGACAGCAGCAGGAACCCCATCAAGAAACCATTGTACTGGAAATGGAGATCTGACACCACAGGCTTAGGAAAACAAGACAATAAACCAGGACTAAACCAGGACTAAACCAGGTCCAAACCAGGTCTAAACAAGGTCTAAACCAGGACTAAACCAGGACTAAACCAGGACTAAACCAGGACTAAACCAGGTCTGACTGAGGGTCTAAAAGGATACGGTCGACGAGGATGAGTCCGACGTTAAAAAGCAGAAGAACAGCAAGAACAAACGAAGGTCGATTCAAAATGTCTTTGGAGGATTTTTGTTCCGAGACGCAGCGACAGCACCTGAAAAACAACACGTAAACCAGGTCTAAACCGGGTCTAAACTGGGTCAAAACCAGGTCTAAAGCAGGACTAAACCAGGACTAAACCAGGACTAAATCAGGACTAAACCAGGTCTAAAGCAGGACTAAACCAGGTCTAAAGCAGGACTAAACCAGGACTAAACCAGGACTAAACCAGGACTAAAGCAGGACTAAACCAGGTCTAAACCGGGTCTAAACTGGGTCAAAACCAGGTCTAAAGCAGGACTAAACCAGGACTAAACCAGGACTAAATCAGGACTAAACCAGGTCTAAAGCAGGACTAAACCAGGTCTAAAGCAGGACTAAACCAGGACTAAACCAGGACTAAACCAGGTCTAAAGCAGGACTAAACCAGGACTAAACCAGGTCTAAACCAGGAATAAACAAGGACTAAACCAGGACTAAACCAGGACTAAACCAGGACTAAACCAGGACTAAACCAGGACTCACTCTCTGGTGGCCAGGATGTAGACCATGTCGGTGCAGACGACACTGAGTCTCTGGAAAAGCAGAGCTCCTTCACTTTCGTACGCCGTTTTCTGGACCTGGAGCATGTT